>NC_134503.1:17750184-17954589 GCF_040206685.1 Ascaphus truei
GCGCATGACGCGTTGGATGAGACCATGTGCAAAATGCCAGTGTGTCAGCATCCGCAGTGCTGGGCGGCCTTCCGGAGGATAGAACGGGGGAATCCTCATTACAGCACAAGCTCACTGGGCTCCATCACCAGGTCTTCTGAAGATGAAGGTATAGAGAGAGTAAAGCCCTCTTTACAGCTATGGTAACCAGAAAAAAGTACTCAGAGGTGCCAATAGCATTTCTGGAGTGCTGTCCAGGTACTTCAGTTGTGCTTCAGATGATAGCTTTTTTTATTTGGAGTAACAATTGATATTTTAGGACAGGTTTTCGAGAGTTGTACACCCTTCCTAAGATCAGAACTACCAATTTATAATGTTTCTCTGAGTTTAAACTGAAAGTAAATAAGTATTGCTTGATCCGAGGACAGAGGAGAACTCTTAGAAGCTTGTCCTGCAATATCAATTGTTAGTCCCAATAAACATCATATAATATAATACTGAAATACTCATTTTTATTCATTTTCGCAACTGAACTAACACTGCTACCACAATTTATTGCATGGGGGTAATTTAATGCATGAAACCCCTCATTAACTTGAACTGGGTCTTCTGCAATCGGACGCTTCAGGGTATATTGAATAGCCCCCATAGAGCACTATCTGAAACTATCGTCCATTTTGACTCTCCCTCAGCTAAGAATACAATGGCAATCACAGTTCTCTGTACCCCTGTAAATAAAGGTGAAGGTAATAAAGTACAAACCTTGAGGTCAGTTCTGTCCATAAAATTACATACTGTGGGGCACGGATTACCAGGGATACCAACAGGGGTTTGGGATCTGACCTGCCCCCCAACTTCCAGGGTCACAGCAGGGTTCTGATCTAACCAAAAAGGATGCCTAACTGAAGCCATATCAACCCATGCTCACTAGGTGATGCTCTTTCATGGGACACCTTCCAGTGTTGGAACACACCTTACAGCCCATTCAAGTGAATGGCGCTGGAAGATGTGTTTTGGAGCAGCATCGCTTAGTAAATATGGGTCATTACCATTGCTGTGTGGTATTTATTTACTTGTATACTCAGTAAGACCAAAAGAGAGATTAGGGAGTGATAAACTGAACCATACTAATTGAAATGATAAGTGAATGAATGACAGATACAAATCGATAATTATAAAGTGGGTGCAAACTGTGAACTGAAAAGTGAATCAATAGAAATAAAGAGTACAAAGTGATTGTACCCCGAAGAAAATTCACTTAAATGCACAACACTAATTAAGATATAACCTTTATTTTATTACTTAAAACATATATTACTGAGTGTGTATATAACGGTGTTTAAAAGAAATGAAATCGAATAACAGATGCACCAGAGTCTCCTCTCATATATGAATAAATACTCCTACTAAATAAAAGTGGTAGGGTAATGGGGACTGAATGGTGCAATCAGCCAGGGTAAAAACCTACAGGATCAGTATATAGCGCAGATGGTATATTGACAGTGTTGACAGTGGAGATAGGTTGGTGTGAATAGCGTCATTGGATTATTGATTCACCACCAAATAGTACTTAGTATGTATTTATTCATATATGAGAGGAGACTCTGGTGCATCTGTTATTCGATTTTCTTCGGGGTACAATCACTTTATTTCTACTACTTAGTAAGACCCACTAGTGCCGGGGCGGCCAACTCCAGTCCTCAAGGGCCACCAACTGGTCAGGTTTTAAGGCTAGCCCTGCTTCAGCACAGGTGGCTCACTGAGTTGTCGACGAGCCACCTGTGCTGAAGCAGGGCTAGCCTTAAAACCTGACCAGTTGGTGGCCCTTGAGGACTGGAGATGGCCGCCCCTGCACTAGTATCTCATCTCAACCCCCAGCTAGTGCATTTAAACGGAGCTGATCTCTACTCCAGCACTGGAAAGTGGCTTCACGTCATATTGAATAGGGGTTCTGTTCTCTGCCCTTGGAGACTAATCCTGTGAAATGTTGGCTCACAAACCACGCATTAAGGAAATAACGCACACGTTCTCATTGGGAGAAATGTCACATTAAATAACACGCTACTATTAAGACAACACATCACGGTGACGGGTGTAACAACGCCTGCTACATCTGTATGTCCACATTTTTTTTCCCTGACAGGTGGACTCCCAGTCTTGACAGTATCCAACTTCCAGCCCCCAACAATGGGGTTAGATTCTCGCTTGTTAAACCTATCCTCTTCCTTGATGGGGCTCAGAGATTCGTCTTCTCCTGTGTTGTGTAACTTCTACAACAAGACTAAATACAGGTATGTTAGGGATGTGTACTTTATCTCGTACATCAGTACTGGTATTGTTTCCTTGCAGAAGTACATTTTCTATTACATATATCTCCCCTTCATAGGGCCATAATATAATAATTACTTTTCATGTAGCACTTTTCTCCCCAATGGGACTCAAAGCACCTCACAATTACAGTATAGTGCGTGGATACATATGCTTTTTATAATCACAGTCCCTGCCCAGATGAGCTTATAATCAATATTTTTATGCCTGAGGCACAAGGAGATAAAGTGACTTGTCCAAGGTCACCAGGATTTGCACCAGGATTTGCACCAGGATTTGAACCAAGCTCCCTTGCTTCAAACTCCGTGTCATTTTTAGAGTCAGCGCCTTTACTGACTGAGCCGCTCCTTCATAGATGTTACCCAGTGGCCGGAGTGGTTTCAAGAAGGTTGTGAATAGAAATAAATGTATTAAACACTGGAGCAAAGCACTTCAATAACATGATTGGTATTTTATTTATGCTATAAAACAGGAAGGAAGAGATCTATTCTAAAATTAATCCATTTGTAATGGAACTGAAAGTGTGTAAATACAATTAAAAAAAAAGTAGTGGTAACTCTGGGTTTAGAAATAATAAAAGTAGTGATTCTCTGGGTTTGGAAATAAAAAAAAAAGTACGATTTCACTATGTACAATATACTGTAAGTACAAATATAGGATAAAGTATCTTGTCTAAATTTAGCATTGGTTGAACTTGATGGACGTATGTCTTTTTTCAACATCATCTACTATGTAACTATGTTTCTGTGTTTAAAATGAAAAATCAGTGTTACTCTGGCTTTGGACATTAAAAAAAGTTGTGATATCCCATAATTCAACCACATTTTAATCTCTGATGCTAGCATATTATCTACCTTTCACAGTATATGTCAGCATCAAACTGTAGTTGTGACTGTGTTATCATTATCAGTTTGGACAAGGTGCTGTTCCCGGATCTGAACTCAAGCCGGGAGTCAGAAGCGTCTCCCCGTAGAATCACACGTTGCATCTCTCCCAGCAAGCTGCACAAAGTGAGTGACGCGCCACAGACCTCAATGTCACTGCATCGACACGCAGGCCTTTAACAATACACAACACGTAATACACAACACGTAACAATACGCAACACGTAAATGTACGGCGACTAGTTTGGGTTATTAGGAAAACACCATAGATCTTACACTGTGCTCTGCCAAACGTTGACTGCTCAATGTGTCAGCCTCAGCTCAGGGTCTTCTGATGACAAAATGCCAAAGTATGTATGTATGTATGTATGTATGTATATATATATATATCTTTATTTATATAGCGCCATCCATGTACATAGTGCTCCACCGCAGTAATACACGTAACATAACGGGAATAAGCGCTTCAGACATAAAAGTAACATTAGGAAATGGAAGCCCTGCCCCGAAGAGCTTGCAATCTAAATGGTAAGTGACCTGTAACATTGTTGTGTAATGCGTTGTAAGCCCTCAGGCTTTTAAGGGCTTAAATATGCATCTCTGAATATCAACATATTCATTAGCATTCGTTTTCTGATATTGCTGCTGTTAATATGGGGCTGAGATAGATCTAGGGTTGCCAGGTGTCCAGTATTGAACCGGACTGTTCTGTATTTGAACACACTGCCCAGTAAAAAATGAGAGGTAATACTAGACATGTATGTGACCGGTATTGCCTCTCTGGGCCTAGTGACCTGATCGGCTTGGGAGGCCGTGGGATCTCCCTGAGCAGGGAAGAGAGCAGGGCTGTTGCTAGGCAGCTTCCTTCATCCTGATTGGCTGCTGCTGGGTAATGCAGCCAATCAGGAGGATGTGTCAGGAGCCTGGGGGTGGGGCCAAGGAGAGGAGGAAACAGCATGGAGTGGGGGGGGGGGGGGGTCTCGAGCGTGTAGAACACAGAAGAAGGCCTCTGCTCTGCTAATATAATGAACTTTATAAAAAAATGTACTAGAGGGGTGCTCTAGGGAGCTATACAAGGTGCACTATGAGCATATACAAATGAGAAAAGAATCCCTGGTATGAGCACTCAACCTCTACTAAGATAAATAATAATATAAAGTTTCATGATATCTTGTTAATCAAATGGAGAGACAAATACACATGAAATATACTGAGTTTAAAACCTAATTGACGTTATGTACCGGACAGGGTCCTATCTTGGATCCCTATAAATGACTTAATTCAGAATCCCAGAATTATGCATGCAAGAAACGGTGATGCACAGGTATATATGTTGGTATCTGTGCTTTATATCCTATGTATTTCCTACACTACGCGTGTGATAAACTAGTAGGTAGCTGTGCTTGGCAAATAAATGCCAAGAATAAAGGTGCAGACCAATGAAGCCCAAGAGAATGGGTAAAAAGTGAATAAGTTTCTATCTATATTATATATACAATACACCTCAGATACGGGTGTGTAAAAAAAAAAATGTGCAGTTATTTAAGGCTACCTACAGGTTACCAGATGGTATGGATACGGACATCCACATTGATAACAGTATAAGGGACGGCAGTTGTTAATCACCCCCCTATAGTGCATTGCCTGATCAGTGCTTGCTGTGCAGTAATAGCATGATATATATCCCTGGCGATATACAGGTTGCCAGCTACAAAGTATTACTTGGTCCGAGTGAATATAAAAGTACTCTGACTGACACTAGTGGCTGCCTCAGAGGGCCCATATCTTGGTTTAGCTGGCTACAATTACAACTTAGTAGTTGTGTATCACTCGAGAGAGATGCCGGTCCTCGGCGAAACCTAGCGTTCCTGTCACGTCAATGACGTCACAGTATTCGCGTCATCTACACCCTTGGGTCAATTAGGTTTTAAACTCTGTATATTTCATGTCTGTTTGTCCCTCCTTTTGATTATCATTTAACTTTATATTATTATTTTAGTAGATGTTGAGTGCTCATACTAGGGATTCTTTTCTCTTTTGTATATGCCTCGAGCGTGTCACACCTTTCACTATTGTGACCAGTATTTTTGGAGAAGCCACCTGGTATCCCCAGATATATCCAACAATTGTAACAGGAAGCTGTATCTGGTACCTGTGCTAGAATATTATATAACATCGATTGGAGCCACCTCTTGCTATCGTTTTTCTGAACTTCTTATATATTAAATGGCAAACAAAGAAATATCCAGGCACTTAGAGTGGTCTTTGGGAAGAAAAGAGGGTTGTTGGAACGGGATCAACGTTTAGGTCCAACCGTGTTCCACCTTGACAATGGTCTATGGTTGGACCGAAAAAGTTGATCCTGTTCCAATAAACCTCTTGTTTCTTCACTAAGATCACTGAAGTGCCTGGATATTTCTTTGTTAGCTATATACACGTCTCCCTCCTGGTTACTTGACAGTATAGTGAGTGCTCCTAACCTTGCTCCTTATATATTAAATAAACACGACTGATCTAGAGAATGACCGAGAAACTCCCGTTCAACATACCAATATTGATGCACAAGTTTCTCACATTTGAAAAGATGGGGAGCTTGCGGCTTTAACAAGTTTCATAGACTTTAAGATAAGGGGGTCTTTCCCTAATGAGTTTACAATCAAGAATCACGCCCAAATCAAACGGTGTATTTCCGTAATCGGACATTTGGTCGCAACCATCTCGCCGCCTATGTTTGGCTGCCAAGGGACGCTTCGCCGCAGCCGCTCTGACGCTGGGCAGTCAGCCGCCGTCCGTTTCGCCAATAAGGTATGTTAACTGAATGCGTTTTAGCGTTTAGGGAAGGGGGTTAAGGATAGAGGTTTTAGGGTAAGGGGTTAAGGTTTTTAGGGTAGGGGTTAGTAGTAGGGGTTTTTAGGGTAAGGTTAGGGGCTTACCTTGGTGGCGAGATGTCCCTTCAGCGACATGAGTGACTGCGAAAGGCTGGTGGCAACTTGATCGTGGCAAAACAGCTGTGACCAAATGTCCTAGACCGCTGTATTTCTGGCTTTACTGGAGAAAGAAGAATGACGGGGTTATATAGGCGTGAATGTCGCTCCATCCTCCGCACTGCTGCCCGTAACACACAGCTTCTCCCATCCAGATTGAGGTCGTGGATATGAGTGCGGGATCTGCTTCCTGCCATGATATGGAGAACAGACACATCTCCGTGGTCTGGGTGCCAAACTCGCAGCGGAAATGTCAGCGCCGAGAACGGAAAAAAGAGCAGAAGTACGTACGGTAAATCACCGATACCAAATGTACCCGCGCACTCAAAGCAGCGCTGCTCGCGGTGCGTCTCACCTTAGGGACTCCAGGAGGTCCCGCAGAGTTCAGCCGCTCTACTCCCATTTCAAGGGAACCCCGGTAGCCGTTAAGTGATCCCCCAAAACTAGGACAATATGACCGCCTGCTCTGTAATTGCAAAAAACGTTACAAATGATAGCCGGGTCATCAATGGAAAGCGACTTGTTACCCGTGACTATGCAGCCATATTTGTTTAATAGGGTTTGGGGTTTTTTTTTTTTTTGCAACAACCTACAAAACAATTAAAGTTAATTTTACCAGCGATCGGGGTCTCTAGAGCACCAGAGTTACGTTTTGTGGGACCCTGTGCGGACCTTTTAGTGTGTGTGTGTATCTATCTATCGCGTTTGCTGTATTTACTCCATATGTAAATGTGCAGTACACACACAGACAGATCAGACCTGTTTGGTTTCACTGGGTTAGAGGGATCCTCTTATTGCAGGCCCTAAATGTCCTTGGTCCTTTTTCAGTGAAAGAGGGTACAACTGAAAATGCTTCCTGCCTGGGCAGATAGAATCAAATGAAGCTTTCATTCCAATCTGATGATGTTACTGCTGTCAGTTTAGAGGGGAACGTGATGTTGGGAAACAGGATATTAGGGTAGTGCTTATAATTGGCTGCTCTTTCATATGAAGGTTTTTTGTTGATTCTTAATAGGATGGCACCTTTTAAGGGGGCTATCCCTCCCAAGGATCAAAGTGTACCAATGGCAGTGACAAGGGGTTACCACCATTATCAGACACCAAGAAGTATTTAAAAGTCATTTTATAGAGTTAGTTTGTAAACACCTCGAGATGAGACTTGGGAGGGGGGTGGTTCCTTTCCTCTTGCTGCTCCCTTTTGTCTGATGTCACTGCGTGTTCAACAAGAGTTTGCACAGACAGAGCCGCCTCTCTGCTCTCTCCTTATCTTTATTGGTTCTCTGACAAGGATGGGGCACGATATGCATAAAAAAATACTTGCTTGACAAACACTTCTCCATTCCCTAATAAATGCAGTTTGTAATTAATTTCCTGAGCAAATAAGCCAAATTGTAATACTCGCTGGCTACATGCGATTGCTCTTTTTTGGTCCAACATTAGATATCTAATAGATGTCCTTGTACACAAACTTTTAGGACATCTTCTTCAGCTGTACTTTAAATGTGACATTTCCTATATAGTCAGAAGCTATTTAGACCCAACAGCTTCGGACCATATATAAGTGACCTCTTAAACTGTGATAGTGTCGATAGTGGCATTTTACTGAATCGTCCCATTTATAGTCAATTCATCTTCAAATCTCTAAATTGCTGAAGCGATTAAACAGTTTAACACATTCCTTTGTTTAGCGAGGACCAGTTCAAAGTTGGGATTAAAGACGTGACCTTTGAAACACTTTCTTCTGAAGATGTAAAGAGTGAAGACCGAGTCCTAGCAGCGGTGAGTCACATGCTGTAATGGGGATGGACTATAATAACTAATAATATCATTCTATCATCATATATGCCACGTAAACCTTTGGGTGCCACATGAAATTGGGGCAGTGTCATATTAGGCAGCACCTTGGAGGCCTTATGACTTTGCCCCAATTTTATGAATGATTTTATTTCCAGGAGAGATCATGATCTTGGCTCTCAGTGAGCAGAGCAGGACAGAAGAGGGGGAGGAACTCCTCTTCTGTTCCTCACGTCCGGGCAGATCATGGTCATGTGCATGGACACCGACAGGCGGAGGGGGTGGCCCAGACGATCCCGGAAGTTGGGCCCGGTCCAGGCCCCCTCCCCGCTCAGAAGTAAGGCCGCCGGCACCTCCCTCCCACTTTGCTGGACAGTCGGCACGGGGTGCAACAAACCTTTCAGCACACAAAGGATTAAATAAGCATTCACTCCTAGCATCGAAGTGTACTTACAGCAGTGACATGTTTAAGGGGTTTAATCTGACGGATGCCTTTTTTATTTACCCAAATCTGACACCTATAAATATTTTGTAATCATTTTTTAGAGTTCGTTTGTGAACATGATGAGCTGAGACTCTGGAGAGGTTTGATTTCCTCTGACTGCTCCCTTTTTGTGTGGTCAGTGGGCTCAACAAGAGTTTTCACAGGCAGAGACCCCCTCTCTCTGATACGGGTGAGATATGGGTAAAGAGAACACGTGATCGACCAACACTCCCCCAATGAAATGTAATTTCTAATTACATTTCAGATTAACAACAAAACAAACTAATATTTGCTTTTATCATGGCTAGATTACTTTAAGGAAGTGGCAGTGGGTGCCTCGGGTAGCAGAAGGGTTAAGTGATTCTTAGTGGCCCAACCTCTCTTTATTGTTCAATGTTCAATGTCATGTTTTGTGTTCAGCAAAAAAGAAGGAACGTCAAAAGACACCCTACTGGTGGATGCTCTCGTAACATGGCACTGACCTCCGTCCGGGCGTCCGTTAGAGGACATGCAAAGAGTCAGAAGATGGGGATACCACCAAGGTAGGAACTGTACATATTTGGGGGCGATATGCATCAACGTGAAGGAAGTGAGAAGAGAAGTTTTCGTTGGCGCATCGCCCCATTTTATGCCCGCGTTTCCTACAACTGATGGAAAGTTCACTCCACTTCAGATTGTTTTGGGCCGCAAATGCAATATAAAAAAGGTGAAGACCCGGAGTTTGATACATGTCATTAGAATCTGCCGTGTAAGACCTCCCTAACTCTTCCTATTGACACTCCCCAAAAACGCAAAACGTGGAGTAAATACCCTGATACATTGACTCAAAGAGACGCAGGATAAAAATGACACCATTTTGGTCAATATTGTTGAAAATTTGCTTCGATACATCAGTTTAAATGAAGGTTTTTAATGAGATCTAGTGGGGATTTCACTTGTAGTGGGGGATGTATTGTAGTCTCGTGGCTGCAAAACGGTGGGCAAAAAGTGGTGCAAAAATGAAATCAGATTTAAACAGGACTAAATCCTGTTGAAAGCAAAAGAGCTTTCTTTTTCGATACATCTGGGGCTATTTATTACCCCAGTTTTGCAGCCAGGGCACTTTGATATAAATCCCTCAAGGATCTAGTAGTAAATAGAAACACACCAACACAGGTCCAACAGGCTTCCAAACACACCAACACAGGTCCAACAGGCTTCCAAACACACCAACACAGGTCCAACAGGCTTCCAAACACACCAACACAGGTCCAACAGGCTTCCAAACACACCAACACAGGTCCAACAGGCTTCCAAACACACCAACACAGGTCCAACAGGCTTCCAAACACACCAACATTTGTGTATAGAGCACCAACATATTCTGCAGCGCAGTACAATGGGGGGTCAGAAGACGATACCAATAAAATACCAAACATTACCATACATTGGTACAGTAGGTAAGGAGGCCTGCCCCAAGGAGCTTACAATCTACAAGGCAGGGAAATGGAAAGCTAAGGTAGAGATGGAGAAGATGGGTGGTGTGTTCCTGAATGCTGCTTGTTATTTGAAGGCGTTGGAAAAGAAGTGCATGGGATTGTGCGCAGGTAGAGCTGCGAGAGTGGGTAACGTGCGGATGTGTAAAGGCTTCATTATACATATCTAATATTGTTACCCAAGACCAACATCAGGGCAGCGGTAACATGACGAGCGGCATCCTTTGTTAGCCCATCAGCTACCGCCAATGTTATTTCGAAAGATTATATATATATATACACACACACACACACACACACACACACACACACACACACACACACACACACACACACACACACTAAGACTTACAGTCCCCTGAGCCACTGATTGCACTGCGGGGGATCCCATTTAGAAGCGACCGTCGCAATCACATGACCACGGTATGACGGTAAGGTTTGCTACATCTGTACCAAGGGATCTTCAGTAGCGGCATCCACAAGGCAGTATCCCAACCGTTTGTATCCACGAGAAATAAACGTGACGTGCCACCGGAAGAACATACATTGTCTCAGCATTCACAAAACCTCAATGCACTGCATGCAGAGAAGACCCACCCAGGAAATGTGTAGCACAAATATCAAAATACACCCATCATGCTCCATTTGGGCGTGAAACATGTTAGAGGTTTTGTGGGGCCCGCATGTCCCAGTTTGGGTTTGTTTTGTAGTATGCCGTGAACACATTGTGATATATTTGCTAAGATCACAGGGGGAGGTATTATTATAAAACAAAATAGCAAACAGCACAGCTGGAGTTAGAAAGTTTTGCTGTTGCCCCCTGTGGTCTGGGCTTAGCACTATTTAGTAAGTCTGAGCCATAGTCTTTATGAAGGTCTCTTGTTCTATGGAGGCCCATATTTATAGTATTTTCTCATTCTCTGGCCTCAGTATCCAGCAGCTACTGTGGCTAAATTAAGATGTTTTGATTGTTTTTATAGTGCTGACAGTGAGAGCATGCACTGTACCATTGCAGAATACATACAGATTGACCTTACCATTTGTGTTGGTTGTTTGTGATGCACAAGGAGATAAAGCTGTGATCCCAAGGTCAAACAAAGCCGCCACTGTCAAAGACCAGTGCAAGACTGTGGCCATATCTGAAAGGAAGCCTAGTAATGTATTTTGTTTTCAGCTCTGTGAAGGGGCACATTGACAAGGCGCCAAAAGACAAGCAAAGCTACTGTTGGAGATACCCAGACGTGAATTCCCTGAAGCCTTGGTTTCCCGGTGTCCCGCTGCTGCAGAAGCGGCATGTGGTTCTGCATGATACCAAGGAGAGGCAACAGCACGTGTCTGCTTTACCAAGCACAGGTCCAGTTTACAAGCTCGATGATCAGGTAAGACGCGGGCTTTCACTGGGTCACCAGGTCACCACACCAGAAGGTCCATGGTACTCTTCTGCTGCAGACCTTTCCGGCACTGAAGTTGTTAAAGCAGCAGACCACGCTGATCACCAGTTTCCCCCCTTTATTTTAATTACGTCGCTACGGTGTCACAGGGTCTGACACTCCAGGGGCCCCGTGACCTAGTAGCTACATCATAATGTCCCTGTTTGATTTGAATGAGATCGCATTCTGCGCTCCCAAGGAAGTGGAGCGGGAGTTCATCTCACACAGGCTTCTGGTAGGATTGTCGCTTAACAGTAATTTACTGTAGGTTGGAAGCAGATATATCTCCATTGAGATCAACCTTCATAGCCTATAGTCATAGCCTCTAACTGTTTAAAAGGGCAGTCCCATATAGCAGGCAATAAAATAAAATAAAAATGTAAACAACTGCTCAATGTAATCAGCTTCCTAAGAAGGAATTAATCACCCTTATATTTACATTTTTGCTTCTTTGTTTCCTGTGAAAAATGAATGTGTTTTCCCTTTCTTTAGGTCCCTACTGTATGTAATTCACTCTTGTCAGATATGTACAGGCATACCCCGCATTAACGTACGCAATGGGACCGGAGCATGTATGTAAAGCGAAAATGTACTTAAAGTGAAGCACTACCTTTTCCCACTTATCGATGCATGTACTGTACTGCAATCGTTATATACGTGCATAACTGATGTAAATAACGCATTTATAACAGGCTCTATAGTCTCCCTGCTTGCGCACAGCTTCGGTACAGGTAGGGAGCCGGTATTGCTGTTCAGGACGTGATGACAGGCGCATGCGTGAGCTGCCGTTTGCCTATTGGGCAATATGTACTTACTCGCGAGTGTACTTAAAGTGAGTGTACTTAAAGCGGGGTATGCCTGTATTGTGCTACACTCATATCTGTCTGTGACATGAATTTACCGGTAGACACACACACAAAAAAAAAAATTATATCACAAAAGAGATTGGGTAAAGACTGTAAAAAGTCTACACAGCATTTGGCTAGCATAAACACACGAAATGATAACAAATAAAACATTGAAAAATAGTTATTATTGTCAGATTTTACCAAAAAGGGTCCAGATCATGTGTACATATCACCCATCCCAGTGCTAACAGTCTCATATGGCCGTAGGGGGGGGACTGCCCCTTTGGACCAGCAGCAACACAGTACAGGTCATTTGAAAACTTTTTTTTATTTCCCCCTGAATGCCAGCCCTAGTTACCAATGGGTATCGGAACTGAATTCAAGGGAATCCTTTAGCTATGAGGGCCCATACTTACAAAGCAGTGCTATTCCATAAGACATCTTCCGACGCCAGATGACAGTTTATGGCTTATTCAAGTGAACAGGCTATAAGGGGTTTTCCAGCACCAGGAGGTGTCTGCAGACAGAGCACCCCTTAGTAGATATGCCCCATGACGCTTTATCTACTAAAAAATTTTTCCAAGTTATTTAATATGCGTTTGTTTGCTATGAAACGTTAAGCCTGAATCGTAACACGGTAGAATAACAATAAGTAACATAGAATATACAATACCCACTTTTTGGGTAAAAACAAGAACATATTAGGTTTTAGCCATTCCAAATTTGCCGAGCTATCCAGGGCTAAACGGTAAAGCCGTACTTAGAAAATAACAATAAAGGCCAATATCTCTTCATCAGTATTTCTCCAAAATAGTGAAAAAGTACATGGAATCTTTGCAAATAAAACCCGCTGTAAGAATGCCACACAATTGGACATGTTGTTCCTGCTGACCTTGCTTGAAGGTCAAGCGACCCTAACCTGTTGGTTTCTCTTCCAGCGCTTTGAAGCTTTGAATGAGATGGAAATAGATCTCGAGAGCATTAGGAACCAGTACTACCTATGGAAAAAATATATAAGCAGAGCCGGGCCCAGCGGCAAAGTTAGAATCTCCGGTAATTCTGGGACCAACATCGTAGCATATTGACACACAGGCTAATACCATTGTTAATAATGATGGTATTTTGTTTCTTACGTGGGGTTGTACATAAATTGTGCAATAAAATAAAATGTTGCAGGCACAGTTACTCCCTGCCTCGTACAGCTTACAATCTAATTTTGGTGCTGGAGGTACAGAGAGATAAAGTGACTTGTGCAAGGTCACAAGGAGAGTGGACAATGGCATCCGAACCAGGTTCACCCAGGTCAGGCAGCGACAGGACCCCTGAGCTTCTCTTTTAAAGATGGTCTCTGCTTGCTTCTCAAATCGGCAATGCTTTTTTCTCACCTTGGCTCTTATTTAATACTAGCTGAGAGCCCTGGCGTTGCCCGGGATGTTTGTGGTGTTGGGGTGGCATTTGGGTGTTTGGGTGGAGAGGGGTCCACGAGGCCCATGGCGGTGTGCGGTGGTACTACTGCTGTGGCTGTACTGATGGTGATTGTATCAGGGTGCTGATTTGGGAGGGTTTGGTGCTGATGTGTGGGTGCTGATGGTGTTGATGGGGGCTGGGAATGGCGGGAGGCCGAGAATGCCGGTGTGCTGGGGTGGCAGGGGATACCGGTGTGCTGATGTGGGGGTGCTGGGGATACCGTGTGTGTGTGTGTGTATATGTATGTATGTGTGTGTGTGTGTGTGTGTGTGTGTGTGTATGTATATATAATTTGTGTGTGTTGGAGGAGGGACGGACGGAGGAATCATGCCGGAGAGGAGGGAATGTGTGTGGGGGGAGCTGCTTACCTTACAGCATACAGCGGCAGAAGCTCCCTCCTGCAGCCCGGGAGTCGGACCCCAGCTGCAGCCATCTGCTAGGGGGGGGAATCGGACGGAGAGCAGCAGAGGGCATGTGGAGGGGGGGTGAGTAGCACGGAGAGCAGCAGAGGGAATGTGGGGGGTCCCTCCTGCAAAGCGGGAGCCCTCCGCCTCGAGGTGAGGCGGCGCGCCGAGGAGCGGGCGCCGCTTCTCGTGGGTAGCACGGCGCCGGGGAGGCTGGAGTTTGCTGTGAGGGGGTGGGGGGGGAGAGTTGAGGCGGTGGCACAGAGGAGCGTGCGGCGATGCCCGTGGGTAGCGGTGCTGGGGAGGCAGGGGTTTGCTGTGGGGGGGGGGGGGTGTGAGGCGGCAGCGCCGATGCCCGTGGGTATCTTTGTCAGCGGCGGGTGAGTGTGACCAATGAGAGGCGGGGGGGGGGGGGGACTGACGGAGCAATCTGATTGGCCGGAGGCTGAGTGACAGACCGACGGACCAATCAGATTGCCCATAGGGACAGGCACATACAACGTTTTCAAAACTATAGATATAAGATGCAGTGGAAATGGGTTAATTCAATGAACCCTTTTGCTGCCAGAGGGCCAAGCAGCACATTCTTGGCCCCAAAATGGCTAATCATATTTACAGATTTACGTCATGAGGCACTCAAAGAGTTAAGGGAGATATCCAACCCCGCCGCCCCCGCCCCCCCCCAACCCTGAAATTAAGTAGATTTTTGTTGTACCTATATCAACCAGAGGGCACTCAATGCTCCAGGGAACTCCAAATTCCTAAGATATTTCATGATTAATTTTTGCCAGTACTTTGCCAGGAAAAATAAAGATGGCTTTAGGGTCACCCAATGGGAAGCTGCAATGTCATCTTACAATGATGTCACAGTTTTCTATTGGTCGCCACAGTGAGGCTGACTCCAGTGGCCATTGCTTCTCCTGGAAATTTTTCACACTTAAATATCTCAGGAACAGGGGTTTCTCGTAGCTTGGAGTGTGTGGTTCAGCTCTGGGTGAAACATTGTGTCAAATAAGGTAAATATATATATATATATACTAGCTGATATACCCGGCGTTGCCCGGGATTTGCCCCCTTCACTGCTCCGGTCCCCCCCCCCTCCCACATGTTCCATTTCCCCCCCTTTCACAGCTCCATTTCCCCCCCCCCCCTTCACAGCTCTGATTTCCCCCCCTTCACAGCTCTGATTTCCCCCCCTTAACATCTCTGATTTCCCCCCCTTCACATCTCCGATTCCCCCCCTCCCCCGCCTTCATAGCTCGGCGTCAGCGGGTCACTGAGGGGGGCGGTCGGGGTGCTGGGATTCCCCCCCCCCCTTGATAGGTAGCCGGCGGCTCCCTGGGAGGGCAGGAGGGTTGTAATCCCCCGCCTTCAGAGCTTGGCGGCGATGGCTCACCTTTGGTTAGTGATTTCCTCCCACCCACCCCCCTTCAGAGCTCGGCAGCAGCGGCTCACTGGAGGGCGGGAGGGTTGTGATTCCCCCCCCCTCTTCAGAGCTGTCCAGTGGCGGATCACTGGGGGGGGGAGGCAGGCGGGAGGGTTGTGCGGCGGGGGCTTACTGCGGGTGGGTTAGTGACGGGGTGCGGCGGCGTGCTGCGGGTATCTGCGGTGGCTGACTTTGGGTGCGGTGTGTGACGGGGGGGGGTGGCAGCAGCTGACTTACTGTGGGGCGGGGTGTCTGCTGTGGTGGCGGGCGGGAGCAGGGTCGTCAACAGAAAGCATGGGGCCCAGGACAAATGAAAGGAGCAGGGCGATCCCCACCCGCCCCCAACCCATAGCGCACCTACCAGGTAAAAATATTTTTTAGCTTACAACTTTAACGTAACTGTTTTCTTATTGTCATACCGAAAAAAAGATTACAATGCAACATGTTTATTTTTATATTTTCCACAAAAGACAGGTGACAGAGTGGGTGACAGTGATTTGACAGTGGGTGGGTGACTGAGTGGGTGACAGTGATTTGACAGTGGGTGGGTGACTGAGTGGGTGACAGGGATTTGACAGTGGGTGGGTGACTGGGTGGGTGACTGACTGAGTGGACTGGGGGGGTGAAAGGCAGGAGGGGGGGTGAAAGGCAGGAGGGGGGGATGAAAGGCAGGAGGGGGGGGGGATGAAAGGTAGTGCCGGGGGTGAAAGGTAGGGCCGGGGCGGGGGGGTGAAAGGTAGGGCGGGGGTGGGGGGGTGAAAGGTAGGGCGGGGGCGGGGGGGTGAAAGGTAGGGCGGGTGGCGGGATGAAAGGTAGGGCCGGGGGGGGGGTGAAAGGTAGGGCCGGGAGGGTGAAAGGTAGGTCCGGGGGGGGGGGGGGTGAAAGGTAGGGAGGGGGCAAAGGGCAGGGAGGGGGCGAAGGGGCAAAGGGCAGGGAGGGGGCGAAAGGGCAAAGGGCAGGGAGGGGGCAAAGGGCAGGGAGGGGGCAAAGGGCAGGGAGGGGGCAAAGGGGCGAAAGGCAGGGAGGGGGCAAAGGGGCGAAAGGCAGGGAGGGGGCAAAGGGGCGAAAGGCAGGGAGGGGGCAAAGGGGTGAAAGGCAGGGAGGGGGCAAAGGGGCGAAAGGCAGGGAGGGGGCGAAGGGCAGGGAGGGGGCAAAGGGGCGAAGGCCAGGGAGGGGGCAAAGGGGCGAAGGGCAGGGAGGGGGCGAAGGGCAGGGCAAAGGGGCGAAGGGCAGGGAGGGGGCAAAGGGTTGGGGTGGGGGCGAAGGGCAGGGCAGGGTGGGGGTGGGGGCGAAGGGCAGGGTGGGGGCGAAGGGCAGGGTGGGGGTGGGGGCGAAGGGCAGGGTGGGGGCGAAGGGCAGGGTGGGGGCGAAGGTCAGGGTGGGGGTGGGGTTGAAGGTCAGGGTGGGGGTGGGGTTGAAGGTCAGGGTGGGGGTGGGGGCGAAAGTCAGGGTGGGGGTGGGGGCGAAGGTCAGGGTGGGGGTGGGGGCGAAGGTGGGGGTGGGGGCGAAGGTGGGGGTGGGGACGAAGGGCAGGGTGGGGGTGGGGGCGAAGGGCAGGGTGGGGGTGGGGGCGAAGGGCAGGGAGGGTGGGGGCGGAGGGCAGGGTAGGGTGGGGGGTGAAGGGCAGGGTGGGTGGGTGAAGGGCAGGGGTGTGTGGGTGAAGGGCAGGGGGGTGTGGGTGAAGGGCAGGGGGGTGTGGGTGAAGGGCAGGGCCAGAGGGGGTGAAGGGCAGGGCCAGAGGGGGTGAAGGGCAGGGCCGGGGGGGGGGTGAAGGGCAGGGCCGGGGGGTGGGGTGAAGGGCAGGGCCGGGGGGTGGGGTGAAGGGCAGGGCCGGGGGGGGGTGAAGGGCAGGGCCGGGGGGGGGGGGTGAAGGGCAGGGCCGGGGGGGGGGTGAAGGGCAGGGCCGGGGGGGTGAAGGGCAGGGCCGGGGGGGGGTGAAGGGCAGGGCCGGGGGGGTGAAGGGCAGGGCCGGGGGGGGGTGAAGGGCGGGGCCGGGGGGGGGGTGAAGGGCAGGGCCAGGGAGGGGGGTGAAGGGCAGGGCCGGGGGGGGGGGATGAAGGGCAGGGCCGGGGAAGGGGGTGAAGGGCAGGGCCGGGGGGGGGTGAAGGGCAGGGCCGGGGGGGGGGGTGAAGGGCCGGGGAGGGGGTGAAGGGCCGGGGAGGGGGTGAAGGGCAGGGCCGGGGGGGGGGGGTGAAGGGCAGGGCCGGGGAGGGGGTGAAGGGCAGGGCCGGGGGGGGGGGGTGAAGGGCAGGGCCAGGGGGGGGTGGTGAAGTGCAGGGCCGGGGGGGGGGTGAAGGGCAGGGCCGGGGGGGAGTGAAGGGCAGGGCCGGGGGGTGAAGGGCAGGGCCGGGGGGTGAAAGATCCCTTCCCCTGCGTTTACTTACCTCGCACCGGGCCGCGCTCCTCCTCTTCCTCGGGTTCCTTGGCGTTCTCCGTTCCCCCCGGCGAGGCGGAGCTGAGACGCTCAGATGAGGAGGTAGTGTGGGCAGCCGGCCAGTACAGCTCCCGACTGAGAGAGCCGGAGGAGCGCTCTCGGGGATGGTGAGCTGGGGGCGCGGCCTTAAGGTGAGAGCCGAGAGAGCGTGCCCTTGGGAGGGGGGCGGTCTGTGGGAGGGAGCACCGGGGGAGAGGGTGAGCGCCGGGAGAGAGGGTGAGCGCCGGGAGAGAGGGTGAGCGCCGGGAGAGAGGGTGAGTGCCGGGAGAGAGGGTGAGCGCCGGGAGAGAGGGTGAGCGCCGGGAGAGAGGGTGAGCGCTGGGAGAGAGGGTGATCTTTGTGAGGTCCTGCTGAGTGGTGATAGGGGGTGGTTCCGTTGTTGCGGGCCAGCCTCCGGGAAGGGCGGAGGGGTGAGAGGGTGGATGGGCGAGGGTGGATGGTCAAGGCCGGGCAGCCATTGAGGAGGGCCAGGGGGGAGGGAGGGGTGTGTGTGTGTGTGTGTGTGTGACCGTGTGTGTGTGTGTGGGGGCGGGCGGGCCAAGGGAGCCATCTCATTGGCCTGAGGCGGAGTGACGGGCCAAAGGTCCAATGTGATTGTCCCTAGACACAGGGAGACACATACAGACAGACAGGCAACGACACATAGGACGGTTTGAGAAATATATAGATAGATTTACTTTATAGCACGTTTTGGAAGAAATAAGACAACGCAAAGAAGTATAGAGATGTATGCTGGGTATTACCCAAAGAGACGGGACAAAGAATGAATGGGTTCAAAAGCAAAGTCAGTGACATCATCACAAGGGTGAAGAAATTAAATTGGCAGTGGGACAGACATATCGCAAGAAGTGACCAATCATATGACAAAGGTGGTACTAGACTGGATTCCAAGGGTTATTAAAAGACCAAGAAGATGACCAATAGTGAGATGGGAGCATGAAATCAGGAAATGTGTTCGAGCAACGTGGAGAAGAGAGGCAGCAACCACAGTAACTGGAAGATCATTGGGGAGGCTTCATCAAGCAGTGGATCAACAATGGCTGACAATGATAATTTATATATATATGTCTGTGTGTGTGTGTGTGTGTGTGTGTGTGTGTGTGTGTGTGTGTGTGTGTGTGTGTATACCCCCTCCCCCTTCAAAAAAAAAATACAGATTGCGGCTTTATGGTGCCAACTGTGTTGCCACCTGACTCCACATAGCACCTAGGGGCACTTATCTCTATATATTCAAAGCTGACTGAATATATGTCATTCGAGCCTTCTCCTTAATCAGGTTTTTGGATCAATTTAGAACGTTGCACTGCCTGGGTATGTTCAGGTGAATAGAAGCCAACCTCATGTGCACCATCCAGGAGCGCCAACGCACATCTCACCATATTAAATAGAGGCCATAAGATAAGAACACAGCTTACAATGCATTCATTTCCATTCAGGTGGAAGTTACATAGTAACTAACAGGTTAATCTATGGACACCCATAAAAGCAGCAGTCTGTGCTGCTTGATATTTTTTTGTGGGTAAGTTTATATTATCCAAGTGGATCTGGGGTCCTATGAAACTCACCCATGTTGTTGTGTGCTCTAGGGATCCACTGGTTGCCAGTAGACTGAACGTTGAATTTCCTTACAAATTCAACTTGCCTGGGAAAACAATATGGCTGCTGGTGTCAGCCTTTGCCTGGGGCGGCCAATAGAAAGGCTTTCTATTAGTAAATCCTAAAGAGAAGAGGTGGGCGCTTTGGTGTTCTTATGATATGGTTTTATTTAACCTTCCATGAAGTCCAACATTTTGGCTGCAGACACACAGCCTTTGTCAAGTATAGTACATTTGTCCATGTGTTTTAAATCGATAGGTTCAGTGAGCTGTAATGCAGACCAGTCCTTTGAATCAGATGGCAGGGACTTTTCATCCGTTACCAGCCTTTCTCAGTGTTCCGGGTCACCCCCTTCCAGGCGTTTGTTTCTTACAGATCTCAGGCAGGAATCCGGCAAAACGGTGGGTATCTTGTACATCTTATTAATGCATACAACTGAAAATAAGCCATCCCGACTCACTATTGCTCAATTCACATTGGCTCATATTTACTCGATGGTGCTATACCACAGAACTCCTTCTGGCGCTAGATGATACCTTATGGCCCATTTTACTTGAATGGGATATAATGTGTCTTCCAGCACGGGAAAGTGTCTTATGTCATAGCCCTGTTTAATCAATAACTATATAATATGTCAAAATTTATCATAGGCTGAACTGGATGGACTCGTCTTTTTTCAACCTCATCTACTACGTAACTGTTTCTCTCTGTCTTCTTTTTTTCTCTCTTCCCAACAGTCTTTAGTTCTAGTAGTCGTATGCAGGGCCGGTGCCAGGGGTGAGCAAGAGAGGCGACGGTCTCAGGTGGCATTTTCCAGTTTCAGTTTCAAACGATAAATAAACTGGAAAATGCCGCCCGAGGAACATCGGTCCCATTGGTGCGACTGCACCGCGAGCCACGCCCTTACAGAGGCGCCGCACTCTTCCCCACACTAATTAAACTGATTGGCTCTGTACGTGCCTTTTACATTCTCTGCCGCGTTGCCATGACAATGCGACGTCACATGACGCTGCAACGTAGGAGGAGGAGATGCCGCTCAAGGGAAAGGTAAGAAGCCTGCCCTCTCTGCGCTAGCTTAATTTCGCCGCACCGGCCCTGGTCATATGGGTTCTTGAAAAGTTGCACATTAGATTTAGGTTATTATACATTTTAGGATTATCTATAAATTTCAAAGGAAACTCGGATTGGCTTAAATTTGATTGTTTGTGCAATTATAATGTTATTGGCCGTTTTGGAGCTCATATAAGCCCCTTTAATGCAGTGGGAGTTTTTTTTTTTTTAACCTTTCCAGATCTGCAAAATCTTTAAAAAAATTATTTTGTATTGTGACTGGGTGGAACCCCTTAAAAATATACTGTGACCTCACCCACCAGCGCACTCATTCCATGTATTTAATAATACTATTGTTGTGGTAGTACTTATAATTGTATATTTGATATGGGAAAATATATAACATTACAGTGTGGTATTTAATAACATTTAAATGGCGAAACTAAGAAATGTCAAATACGTGATTGTGTCCTGAGAAGTCAAATGTCCACCATTACCACCATTAACAGCATTATCACCATTACCACCAGTGAACCACAAGGTTTCATGGAATGTAAGTAGAGAAACACCTTGTAATGTATCAACAAGAGCATTCGTCACAGATGTAATAGTGGCTGGATAACACTAATATGATAATTACTGACTTGCTAAGCTGTCTTTGCTGACTTGCTAAGCTGTCTTTTAGGCTGCAGCTATGGAGTCCAATAAGGAAAGTGATGGGGAAATCCTAAAAGCACAAGCTGAAGTTGTTGAGTCGCCGGAGCCTGTAGATGGTGAGGACACCACAGAGTCACAGCAAGGTCAGCACTGCTCTGTTCCTTGCATGCAACTTGATGGGGATAAGACAGTCTATTAATGGAGACACATACAGAAAAGGAAATAATACATGCATGGGACAGACATATCTGAACCCCTAAATGGCGAGGGCATTTGGAATAAAAGCCAGCTAGTTATTGAGGTCTTTGATTTTGTTGTATACAGTAGTTCTTTGGGAGGTTATTAAGACAAACAACCCTTATCCATCATGAGTGTATACCAGGGGTCTCAAACTTAGTCTTCAAGGGCCACCAACAGGCCAGGTTTTATGGACATCCCTGCTTCAGCACAGATGGCTCAGTCTTTAATTGAGCCACCTGTGCTGAAGCAGGGATATCCATAAAAGCTGGCCTGGTTGTAACCCCTGAGGATTGAGGTGGGGTGGGCGCGAGAGACGGGTGGGGGGACGTGAGAGATGGGGGGCAAGAGTTGGGGTTTCTCAGAATTTCACAATGAATTCTGAGGTTCCTTAATAAAAGAAAAAGTGTGTGTGTGCCGAGCACGCGCATTTTAAGTGAAATTCTTTATCTGTTGTCACTGTTTTGTCACAGAAATTATATTTGTGATGGTGATGTTTTTAATTAAAAATCAAAACACAATTGCAGTGACAAAACGCAAAGAAATTTGACTTTGAACGCACGTGCTCTGCACACCCCCTGTTTTAGGTGTGTGTATGTGTGTGTGTGTGTGTGTGTGTCACTTCAAAAAGGTTGAAAACTGCTGGTGTAGACATTGTCTTTGTACATGAAATTCCACCTAGCAGAATTGGGATTAAAATGCAGAGCTCGGGCTGACTTCAGCAGCCACCTGTCTGCCAAAACTCACATTACATCTGCATTGTTCTGATCCGTAGACCTGGAACAGGTGCATGTTACTGGAGATGTGGCAACACGGAGAGAAAAGCTACCCCCAGTTCCACCACAATCCACAGACTGTGTTCCTGAAAGCAACCAAGACAAGGCACCCAAAGAGCAGGGTGCTCCATCTCTACAACCCCCTACCCCTCCGTCTTCACCAACGCACAATTAATGTTAACCCAGACAAACACAAGTGGAATATGTTGTAATACCTCACACTTCATTTTTTTTTTCTTCTTTAAAGTCAACCCAGTGTTGTCATAATGTTTTCCACTATTTAATGTTTGCCGAAATGAACAGGTTTGATCGAACTGAAAACTAGGTAACCAAAGAAACTGGAGTCAAACTTGATAGCAAAATGTTATGTTGAACACAGATCCCATGGTCAGAGTAGCAAACTGCTCACATACACCATGGCATTAATAGTAGGGTGACCATATTTTTCCCGGGACAAATGCCGCGCATGCAGAAACGGTGAGCACCAAACGCGCATGCGCAAACGATGAGCACCAAACACGCATGCGCAAACGGCAGGCAACGAATGGCCTGCAAAAGAGCTCTCCCCAAATTCATCAGCGCATGCGCGATTGGGACATTTGGAAACATTTCGGGACACCAGGACAGAGGACAATAAAACGGGATTGTTCTGGCTAAACCGGGATGGCTGGTCACCCTAAAATTTTATAGTCTGCTTGAATAATAAAGCTATAGTATAAACTGCATTAAAAGTGTTGGCTTGATGACTGCCACATGGTGGCACTGGTGCATGGAGGAAAACAGCTCCTATTATTAGCAATGCTCAATTAAACAAGGTTACTGGGCAGCTCAGAATATGAGTTGCAAGGATATGGAACCATGCACGTTATTAGTCATCTCGTCCTCATTCAACTCCAAGTTTACTGGATTAGTGTGAGCAATGGAATAGTAAGTGCTACATCATGTTTAGCTCTACATATCAAACACCATCCCATCCACTGCGTATATTAACAGGACCAGAAGTGTTGAAGTCTGCCTGGCTCTCTACTAGTCACGTGGTAACACTAATACAGAAGGGATGGTATCAATATAGGAGACATCAATACTCAGGGAAAGCACTAAGTGGCAGCATAACATACTGTACTTTTAAAGGCTTCATAATGTTTAATTCTCCCAAGCCACCCCTGTCCAAATGATCCAAGTGTTCAGGATGCAAAGCTTGTATTGCCACTTAAGTCTGATAATGCCTCTTTAACACTTGTTAGTCTTGTATGTTACTATGACATTATGTGACATCTGCTACAGCACACTTGACGAAAGAGACCTGTGAGGTTTCAAAAGCTCTGTACTCTAATATTCCATCTACGAAGAACAGTCCTGTGGTTCATTTAAATGACATTGCAACCAATAACGAAAATCTCACAAACTTGAGTGTGCCGGTAGAGTTACCATGATTACAAACATTCTTAAATGTACATTTCTATTTCTCTATTATTGTAAAAGTAATGTTTTTTAATTTAAATACATGGTTTGCTACAATAATATTGTGGCTCCTTTTTATTACGCTGTCCAATTCCATTAGACACCTCCCGCTGCCGGGAGACACCTCCCGCTGCCGGGAGACACCTCCCGCTGCCGGGAGACACCTCCCGCTGCCGGGAGACACCTCCCGCTGCCGGGAGACACCTTCCGCTGCCGGGAGACACCACCCGCTGCCGAGAGACACCTCCCGCTGCCGGGAGACACCTCCCGCTGCCGAGAGACACCTCCCGCTGTTGGGAGACACCTCCCGCTGCCGGGAGACACCTCCCGCTGCCGAGAGACACCTCCCGCTGTTGGGAGACACCTCCCGCTGCCGGGAGACACCTCCCGCTGCCGGGAGACACCTCCTGCTGCCGAGAGACACCTCCCGCTGTTGGGAGACACCTCCCGCTGCCGGGAGACACCTCCCGCTGCCGGGAGACACCTCCTGCTGCCGGGAGACACCTCCTGCTGCCGGGAGCTGGGTCTAGATGTGTCAGAAGTGGGGAGCACTCTTGACATATGTACTTACCCTGAAGGAAAGGAGGTTGGCAGGCAGTTCAGTTGAAAAGAAGTTGGTGGGAGTGACTTTCTTCACGAGACTGTTTGGAAGGGAGTATCTTACGAAGGTATTCAGGGCAGGTGGTAGCGGGGTTCAGGATAGCAGGAAACCGATTATAGCGCAAGTGCTTGAGGGTCTTGTTCAGGTGACCGGGATGGCGTGCATTCACAATTTGAGGCCAAGCTGTTAACCTAGGCCTTTTTTGGTGCACTCTGGGTAGAGGAGCCCGTTTGCGCTACCAGGCAGGGCGGGGGAGGACTGCTGTTCGAGGTCTCTTAGGTTGCTAGTGCGCCGGTTAAAAATACCAGCTGGGCTAGGGGATGTGGGTCTCGCTAGGGGGCTTAGCAGGTAGTGCGACTTGCCCGGTGGGGTGTTAGGGGGCTAAACTTCCAAGTATGCCCCCAATCACGGGTCCACTGCTGGTATATGCTGGGGGGGGACCTCTATCAATGTTCCAATAGCAGTGAGTATTTTTTCTAAATTAGATTTTATTTAAAACACCTGAAAAGCTCAATTCTCCAGACACTTTTGTGTGGTCTTTATACAGTATGTGCTTCAGTTGTATGGGAGAGAAATTATTTCTCTGTCAAGAAATGTAGTTCAAGGTCTTCGTAGCTGTATTGGTCCTAGATGTTGATGTGTTGTGATACTTTTTAATGCACCACCAGAAGAGTTCTTCATAAATTAAATTATAGTGTGCAGATTTTTCAAAACCTCGCAGGTCTCTTCCTCATGTGTTTTTTTTTTTTTTTCAGTTAGGTGTTGTCTATTTAATTTAAAGAGTTGTGAGAATGGGTGGGGATGTGCAATTAGGCCTGACCAAGCCACATTTTCTTGCCAGTTAAGTGGAACTGTGTCTTGATCATTAAACTGGTCACTGGCCCAATCTCATTAAAAGCATATTCCACCAGCCCCTCCCTGGGCTCCTCTTACCTGTGACAAATAAGAAGCAAGTAATTCAATTGTAATTAGGGAACTAGGAGGCGAGCATGTAACAGGATAGGGTTGGTTTGATAGATACAATGTATAATTAATAACAGTTCTAGTGAAACGCTTATTATCTAAACAAAAAACACTTATCAATTATTGTTATCCTTCTGATGTAGCCTTTTGAGCTTTCTGCAGTTTTGTTGCAAGCAGCAGCGTTTTGAAGATACCCAACTGTTAACTTGAATTGTTTCTAATAAGAATTAGGCAGGAAAAAGAGGGTTATATATCCAATTTTCCCTGCTGTGAAACATTGTGCTAGATCAGGGGTCAACTCCGGTCCGCACGGGCCACTAACAGGTTAGGTTTTGAGGATATCCCTGCTTCAGCACAGGTGGCTCAATCAGTCTGATTGAGCCACCTGTGCTGAAGCAGGGATATCCTCAAAACCTAACCTGTTAGTGGCCCGTGCGGACCGGAGTTGACCCCTGATCTAGCACAATGTTTCACAGCAGGGAAAATTGGATATATAACCCTCTTCAGTATATATAACCCTCAATCAGTCTGATTGAGCCACCTTTGCTGAAGCAGGGAAATCCTGAAAACCTGGGCTGTTGGTGGCCCTTGACGTTTCAGCCAATGTACTATATACTGTAGTAGTGGAAAGCCGTCTGTGTTCGCTAGGCATTTGGACACCTCTTAAGATATCGTAACCCCATTGTGCATGATGGTTCCTGAGGTCAAGGAGCAGCTTTTTTGTCTGTTTGGATACAATTCACAAATGACATGATCCCGTCACACAACCCTCAAGCACGTAATCTTGGTCACTGGAAATCCAATTTGCAACATTAACAGAAATACAGGAGCAGCTAAAGTTCTTTAAGAACGTTGTTTGGAATGAGAGTACAATGTCCCACAAACACGCAGCATTAGAGACTCTCGATCGCACACTTCAGGACCTCAGAGGCTATGAAATGATTATACCTGGGGTTGTTATTTTAGCAGGGGATTTCACATTAAGAAGAATTTTTTTTAAATTATCCATCTATACATCTCAGTAGTTTTTGGTTTCTTAGCATTCTTGAGCAACGCCGGTTATTTTCTGCTAGTACCTTTCTGTAACCACCCTCCCAAAGGGTTATTAACATGGCTATTGAATGCTGGGCCCCCATGATTGGTTGCTTTGGGGATCCAAACATCACACAGAAGGTATTTAAGAAGGAGGAACTATTCTAGAAGGCTGGGTTCCAGGAGGACATGAGGAGAGGAGAGGAGCCTCGGGGGGGTGGGGGGGGGGGGAGAGTAGATAAGTAATGTTTCTAAATACATTTTATAGACCAGGCCCCTCTGTTTATTATGTTGTAGACAGGGACAGTACCCATTAAGTTAGGATCCCTGAAACAAGCAATGGAATCCAGACTAAGTAATAAAAAGGAATACGGCACGCCATTGAGGGCCTTGGGAAATATGGCTCCTGGGTGCTGGCGGCTCAGCCCTAACCGCGGATCAGCGCTAATATTCCTCATCCATCTGTATGGAAGTGGCAGCTCCCAAACAGGCAAACGGTATTGGGTCATGTAAGAAAAGACCCAACAGGATTCCTGTTGGGGCCCAGAGTAATAGGATCAATACTGAGGATGGTTCAGAAGCACCAAGGGGGTCCGGGTCCCACACTTACTCAGAGCAACTAAGTCCAAGTACTATTGCAGTGTTAAGAGTGGGCCATGATGGAAGAACTGTATTCCTATATGTCTGTTATAAAAATACACTGCAACATCATTAATGTGTGTATGAGCGGTCCCCGTCCATGGGGACACGAATAAATGACTGTTGTACTACACACGTTCCTGGCGCCCGTTATTCTACAACCTTACTACCTCATCGCCCAGCCGTCTGAATCCAGCCCGAGTCAAGGCAACCCACGCGGATAGCCACATATATAACGCGCCAATGTAATCTTACACTTATAATGCACCAAATTATTATATACGGTTTTCCAGCGAAAGCTTGTAGCGACCGTGGGTTCAGATATCATGTCATTGACTGTATTACAAAGCCCGTAGAAAGATGCTATAATTATACAAGGATGGCACCGGCAGGCAGTGTAACGTACACCTCCAGCTCATATTCTCACCTGTTGTACTCACCACTCCTAGCTCTTGCACAGTAAGCATGTGTACATAGCAACCCAGCTCCACAGCAAAGCAAAAATACAACACACGCATTACAATATTTGGGGCCATAAGATGAATACAGCACATTTAACAGAAAGGGGGGGGGGAGGAAGCGATTTAAACTACAGTTTAGAAAGACGTATACAATATTTATGCTTAGAAAGTAGAGACGCTTCCTGAAATAGATGCATTTTTCTTTAAATAAAATGTGGAACTACTGTATGCGTTTGTCAATAAAAAAGTAATGGCTTCTAAAAAAAAAGTACTGGTGATCAGTTATCCCCTGGTACCAGCACACGTTGGCCACACACTGTGCATTCATTTCCTAGAAAGTGCATTTAGATGCATGTCTTAATATATATATTTTGTGTGTGTGACGGGTGAGGGGGCCGGGCGTGTTATTTTAGTGACCTGAATCCCCTCAATGCATGTGAATATATACATATGCTACATTAATATGTACAGTATATTGTTAATCTATCCCCAAACCATGGACAGATCAGTGGGCTGGGAATCTTACAGAGCCCCTTCCAAGCTCAAAGTGAAGCACAGCTCCCTCATTCTGTACCATGCAGCAGAACCTGCCCCGCCAGATTTTGGCCAATTGTATCATTATGGCAGGCGGAAGACACAAACGCAGAGCTCCAGCTATGGTGATGTCGCACTTAGCTCATGACAAGCCTCGGCCCTTCATCAGGAGTGAGGTTGGGTTCACAGGGTCACCTGACTGTGGCAGTTCGAAAGGCAGGTTAAAGCTGCAGTTCAGACTTTTTTTTTTTTTTTTATTTATTTTTTTACTTCAATAGTTTCATGTGTGCAATCTCTAATTACCTAAAGAAATGTATAGCTGCCAGTCAATTCGTTCTCCATGTATTGATAGGTCGAAATTTGGTGACATAATTAGTGAAGGGATCTGTTTATATTCTGCTTGTCTGTCAGTGGAAGCTCATGAATATTCATGAGCACTCCTGCACTGACATGTGCAAGAGGGAGGGCAGGGCTGACAAAGGGGTGTGCCAGGGCTTGTGACAGGACATGAAGGGGCAGTGCCTTAGCAAATGGCTGTTAAAATAGAATACAAGAAAATTGGTCTTTCATAGTTGTTTTTTTAAAAACAGAAAATACTAAAAGTATTTTTTCTTACTACAGAACTGATTTATTTAAAAAAACACACATGCAGGATATTGACTGAACTGCAGCTTTAGGCCCGGGCCATAGAGGTGTGGGGAGAGCGGAGGCGCGCTGACGCTGAGGCTCGCCTGCTTCAGTCAGCGCGATTGCACGGACTTGCAGGCGAGCCAGCGTGCGCGAAGGGAGCCGGGGGGAGGTGGTTGGAGGCGGGGCAGTGACGTCGCTGGGCCAATCGCCCGCGTCGCACTGATGTCAATGTCATGGCACCAACGTCACGGCGCCGTGACGTTGACACTGCCTCAGGCTGATTGGAGGTTTTCAGCCGACAGCGCGCTGAAAAACAGCTTGGCGCTCGTCTGAAACCTCCATCTCGTCAGCACGCCTGCGGACGCTCGCGTGAGCCCCCTCTCAAGGCATCCTCATTGAGGATGCAGGGGCTCAGCGCGGAGCGTCCGCACGCCTCAGCACGGCTGGTCCATCTATGGACGCAGCCTTAAGCAGCACCTAGGCGCTGGCAAACACAGAACGGCCACTTACCTGGCTTAACCCTTCTTTTACCAGACGATGCCTGCAATGAAATGCGTTGCGGGCCCCCTCTTGGAGTTAAAGAAGCAGACTTCCTTCCAATAACCCCTTCAGTGCGATGGGTTGCAGCCGGTACTGAAGGTGTTAAGGGTTTTCTCAGCTTTCACCCTGCTGCGTCCCGTAGTTTGTAGTCAGGGCTTTGGATAAGCAAAGCAAGACTACTAGTACCATGATGCATTGTAACAGGAAAGGAGGAACCTGTAATAAAATAACTCCCTCACGCACCCAACAGGTTTAAAGATCACCAAACTGTACTGCGCTATGCTTTGTGTTGGCACCATATGAATAAAACGTTGGCAATAGCAGTTTATTTTGGGGCGCCCTGGGCAATAAGCCTAGGGACCTCCTCGCCAACCTGGCATTGGCCAAGCTGGCCATATATATATGACCAGGAAGCAGTGTTTGGAAGGGAAGGTCCATCGTGGCGATGTCCGGGCACTGTGCGCTCCCAAATCCGGGCAGAGTACACCCACGCCGAGTTCACTATGATGGGGTCAGAGTTTACCTCCCATTGGGCGTCAGACGGGTGCTCTGCTGGATGTCCCCACATCTGGATTGGTTTAAGCGCACCATATTCATGTAAGTGCACTTTATATTCCACAGTGCACTTATCGGGTTCTTTTAATCTTTGTTTATCTGGTTTTACTCTGTCGTGTTTGGTCCTAATAGGCCAATCACATTTGTGTGTATTGCATGTCTTTATTTATATAGCGCCATTACTGTACATAGCGCTTCACAGCAGTAATGTGACAACCATATAAATAACAAATAATACCAATAACAGATCATGGGAATAAGTGCTTCAGACATAAAAGTAACATTGTGGAAGAGGAGTCCCTGCTCCGAGGAGCTTACAATCTAATTGGTATGTAGGAGGAACGTACAGAGACTGTGGGAGGGAGTTCAGGTAAGTGCGTCTGCAGGGGGCCAAGCTTTATGTATCGTGTATAGTATTAGCCACGGTGCTACTCATATGCTTCTTTAAGCAAGTGTGTCTTAAGGTGGATAGAGAGGGCGCTAGTATTTCAGTATTAATGGTTGGCCGGCTTTCACTAAAGCCTGATCAAATAGACCTTGGCCGCCAGCTAGACCCCAGAGCTGAGGTCACATGTGTCAGGTTGACTGCAGCAGTCAGAGCTGATTTGGCTGCTCACATTGTTGAGTGTATTAAAGCTGCAGAACAAGCAATATCCTACGTGTGTGTGTGTGTGTGTGTGTGTGTGTTTTAAATTTTTTTTTTAATAAAACAGTTCTGTACTATGAGAAAATACTTGTAGCATTTTTTTGACATTTTTAATGTATTATAATGTAACAAGCCTTTGTTGTTTCTATAGCAACCATTTACAAAGTCACAGATATAGAGTCAATACTCCTCTGTAGCCATTTTGTGAACCCGCAAGCCAAATCTTCGACGATTGATCACAGGAGTACCGATTGATTGCAATTTAGTTAATTACTTATCATTGTGTGGCTTGTATTGATGCACATATTAAAGGAAGACGAAACAAAAACAGCAGCTTGGACTGAGCCACTGATTGAGCCACCTGTGCTGAAGCAGGGACCGATTGAGCCACCTGTCCTGAAGCAGGGACCGATTGAGCCACCTGTCCTGAAGCAGGGACCGATTGAGCCACTCTGTCCTGAAGCAGGGACCGATTGAGCCACTCTGTCCTGAAGCAGGGACTGATTGAGCCACTCTGTCCTGAAGCAGGGACTGATTGAGCCACTCTGTCCTGAAGCAGGGACTGACTGAGCCACTCTGTCCTGAAGCAGGGACTGATTGAGCCACCTGTCCTGGAGCAGGGACTGATTGAGCCACTCTGTCCTGGAGCAGGGACTGATTGAGCCACTCTGTCCTGAAGCAGGGACTGACTGAACCACTCTGTCCTGAAGCAGGGACTGATTGAGCCACTCTGTCCTGAAGCAGGGACTGACTGAGCCACTCTGTCCTGGAGCAGGGACTGATCGAGCCACTCTGTCCTGAAGCAGGGACTGACTGAGCCACTCTGTCCTGAAGCAGGGACTGATTGAGCCACTCTGTCCTGGAGCAGGGACTGACTGAGCCACTCTGTCCTGAAGCAGGGACTGATTGAGCCACCTGTCCTGAAGCAGGGACTGATTGAGCCACCTGTCCTGAAGCAGGGACTGACTGAGCCACTCTGTCCTGAAGCAGGGACTGATTGAGCCACCTGTGCTGAAGCTGGGATATCTTGAAACCTGACCCGTTGGGGGGTCTTGAGGACCGGAGTTGTGAGCCCCAGATTCAAGTGCTGACACTGGCATTTGAATCTGGTTCTCCTGTTTCAAAAGCAAGAACTTACCCAGCAACCCCCCCAGAACCTTATAAACGCTTAGAGTGCAGAAGAAAACAGTGATCCGAGTGGCTGCAGCTCCAATGGAAGCATCCGAATTGTTCAGGCTTTCTGGGACCGCCACTAATGTGTCCCTGGGATGTTGGTCCAGGTGTCACAGTTTAGGATGCACTGGGGTAAGATATTTGAACACCTGAGGCGTAGCTCGGGACAGCTTGATTTTGAAAACCTTTGTCCTGGCGCACGGGCTGAAGCCACCCTGATTGGTGGAAGGCCGCCCCATCGCGCCAGCTCTGTGTGAACAGAGCACATAATAAGCATGTGTGCGATGGGACCTCCCTCGGTAACTGGCAGGGCTGCATTCCGCAATCAAAGGCTCCATTCAGCCTCTGAGCGCCTCTCCGGCGCCAGTAGGGTTAATAAGGGGCGCCTGCTGATCTCACAGCCTTGAAGAGAAACAACTGCCCACACTACAGTATGTACGGTTAACCCCTTCACTGCCAGAGGCCGTCAGCACACCCAGAAAACACAGATGCACAAGGGACACTTGGAACAGGACAGCCACATTTTTGCAGTGTCGGCATCTGCTTTGTACTGCAATTTTTTTTTTATTTAAATGGTGTGTACCCCGAATAAAGTGATAGAGCTCTACTCACAAATGTCATTATAATGTGGGTTTTTTTTGTTTGTGACGGCGGCAATACAGAGTGTGTGTCTGGAAGGGGATAGCCAGTGACACCCGCACTGCAATCAGGACCAGAGAGGCTACAATAATGCGTGGCTGGCCGCGGTGGCAACAAAGGGTTAAATGTCAGGCTGAGTCCCCTTTGCTGCTGACCGCGCTCATGCTTGGAGAGCGCTGACATCACCAACTCTCCAAGCATGAGCTTGTCCGCGCTATTTCACAAGCGCACGCGGGTTGGGGGGCGTTGCAGGCAAACTGAGCGTGGTCCAAAGTCAGATTTTTTTGTTTACGCAAGCGCCAAGCGTGGGTGAGCGTCCATACCCGCGCACAAGTGATGCGGGGACATAAAAATTGAAATAGCCAGAAGCAACCTCGCCAAGCACCGCGCGCTCAGCGGCACAGGGAACTCAGGCTTAGATGCATTCCAATTTATTTTCAAAGAAATAAGAATAATAAAAAGAAAAACACATTTCATTTTTAAAGGCGCAGTTCCTCCCGCTTGTATTTTTTTAAATTTTTTTATCTCAACCCCCCCTTTTTTGGGGAAACAAAATGGCAGTTTAAATATCCCAAATTAACAATACTGTGATTCACATTAAAAGTCAATGAGCAGGTCAGATGACCCTAAATTCATGTCACATGACCCTCTGTATACTTTCATTTTCGATTATTTTTCTTTTTTTAAAGTATCGAAATTCAGTGTTTTTTTTATTTTTTTTTACCACAATTTGAATGCAAAAATGCAGCATATGGGGAACTGGTGGGTCCCGGATGTCAGGAGACCATGGATTAACTCCGTGGGACTGCCCGACTTAGGTAGGGGTATTAAAAATAAATAAATAAATAATACATTTTAGTGCACACATTTTCTCTATAGATACTTTCTTGCAGCCGGTCAGCCTTTCGTTTTTGTCCCAGATACACATCATATGGTAATGTTTTTATATCTACATAATGTCGACTATGTATGCAGCACTTTACAAAGATAGCATTCAGGGCATACAGACATTGTTCTTAGTGATAACCCAACATGTGCCACAATAACTATAGGATTCAATTGCACTGATGTCTCAGTATATCACAAGACAACAGAGACAAAAACGAAGCCTTCCACATCTCTAAGGCCGAGGCCATGGTGGGTGCGTGCGAGCACGCGACCGTGCGAGTGGCTTGACGCTTGCCTCAAGCTTCAGCCATTTGTGCGTTCTAATTGGACGCGACGAGGGGGCGTGTCGTGGCCGTGACGTCAAGGGAGCTGGTTCGCCCTCATTGGGCGAACCGCTCACGTGACCGGCCGTCACGTGAGGAAACACATTTGTTTCCTTGCGCATCGTGAGCGCCAGCACTTCTGGTCGCGCGCGCAGGCGCACGATCTCAGGACAGCCTCATTGGGTCACATCATTTTGATCGCGCTGCGAGCCTAATGCATGAAAGAGTAATGTAAATAATGCATTATTCATCAAATAAACATTGGAGTATAGAAGTCCCTGCCCTGAAGAGCTTACAGTTTAATAGTTGTACTGGGAGACATACAGAGACAGGTGTATGGAGGTGCAAGAGGGTAAGTGTGTAGGGCCTGAGTCATGAGGCCACATTGCAGATACAGTGTGACTCAGTGTTTTTCAACAGTGGGTTCCACGGGTCTTCCTAAAGGGTTCTGTGAGGTTTGCTTGTCGAAGACCTACAGATAGGGTTGCCAGGTGGCTTCTCCAAAAATACTGGACTCAATGGTGAAAGGTGCGTCAGGTCACTATGTCCACGGAGGAAAATACCGGACACATACATGTCCAGTATTACAGTACCTCTCATTTTTTACTGGACAGAGTATCCAAATACAGGACAGTCTGGTTCAATACCGGACACCTGGCAACCCTACCTACAGAGAGGACCCACAAGTTAGGCCCAACTTCCTGTATCGGCCGCCTTGGTGGGCCTTCCTGCATCATAGGCTGGGAGTTGGGAGTGTGAGTAAAAACAAGGAAAGAGGGTTGAGGTTCCACAGAATTTCACAATATAATTGTAGGGTCCCTTAGCCAAAAAAAGTCTGGAAACCACCGGTGTAAGTAAATACTCAATTAAGTTGTATTAGTTTGTTACTGATTTTGCCTTCTCCCCTGAAAATTCTACCGTTTCCCCCTGCAGGTCCTGCAAAAAATGGCCGTGCGGCATCAAATGACGCCACGTTGCCATGGCTGTGATGTCACTGTGTCCCGTTGCCATGGCAACGCAGCGTCATTTTACGTCGCGCGCCGATTTTTTCCCCAGGGCCTGCAGGGGAAACAGTAGAATTTTCAGGGGAGAAGACGGGGGAAGTAACAGTTATGAGGGGGGGTAATTTTAATTAAAGTGCGGCCCTAAATGTGCTTTCCTTGGAGCAGTTTGGCCTGTTTCACTGTATAAGTGTTGCCGGCCTGCTCTGCCCATTCTCGCGGTGCAATGCTACTTCCTGCGGGTGGTGAGTGACAGCGGCTGTAACTGTTTGTTTGCAAACACTGTATCCACTCAATGTTAGCAGCAAGAGGGTTCTGATGAATAGAGCTACAGGAGGTCAGGTATCCAAAACAGTGTGATCCCATACACACCTACTTCCCCCACCCTGCCAGGGTGCGATCCTTTACTGAAATCTATGCAGGGTGTTTACCAGACCAACTTTGATTTATTTAGCCTATGTGAGTTTAACTCATAATATCAGTATCTTGCCCACGAGCATGCCCTGCTCTTAAAAAAAAAAGAATAATTAAATGTTTTCATAGTGTTAAAAAACATGCTTTTAATGGTAACCAGGGCAGCCACCCAAATTCTTGGGGTCCAGTTCAAATTAAAGGAGCAGGCCCCCCCCCCCAGGTTCCCCCCCGCTCGGTGTACTGAGGTTCCCTGACAGGGGGAGAACGAGATATGGGTCTGGGGAGGTTGGGTGCGGTAGGGAAGGAGATAAGGGCCTCTTGGGGGTAGTTAAGGACCGGGGGAGGGTGAAGGGGAGAGAGAGGACGGGGAGAGGGAGGAATACGGAAGATAGAGAGGGTAGAGTGGGCGAAAGAAAGATGGGGAGAGAGACAGAAGGGAAAAGGGAGGGATAGATAGATGGGGGAGAGAGGGGGTATGAAAGGAGCCTACCCGCTGCTCTGGAGCAGGGGTGCGCAAACTTTTGCAGCTGCGCCCCCCCTGCCTGCTGCCTCCGCTGCTCGCGCTCCCCTTACCTCAGTTCCCGGCGTCAAACACAGTGCCCCGAGCTCCCTGCCTCACTAGGCCCAGCATAGCAGTCCCAGCTGTGTCCCCCCATATCGGCGACCCTGATGGTGACCTTTAGACTGCAAATGGCTCTGGGAAGAGCTCCATTTTAACCTCCCGGACACTTAATATTTCAGACGTTTACACCTCCTGAATGAAGCGTCCGATTTAAAAAATAAGAGCAGCTTTGGAAAGGGCAAGAAGAAGAGTAAGTAAAAAAAAATGTAAAAAAAACTTGTGATTAGCACAGACTGCTGCTTTAAATCAGTGCAAATAACGTGGAGCAGAAAAGGACATTATTTCCCCTGAATTTAAGTTTTATTCACTAAGGTAAATATGTGCAAAAATAGCAGTCTTAGTTGAGCTCATTTCCATATAAAGCTGCATTATCTTTAACTAATGCAGCATTATTTAAGACTTGCTTTTACCAGCCAGACACTGAAATAAGGTTTCCGCCTCTCCAGCCAAAGCCCTGTTTCAGTCTCTGCCTAATGTAGGGTTAACCTCATCATAGTTTAGTAAATATGGGATGAATGTAATTTAGGCTGTAATTAGCACATTTGCATGTTATTGAGAATAACGGCTGTACTACATAACGATAAGCTTTTTACTGGATTTAAACCTAGTTAACATCACATTATTTGCTATAGCGCGTTACTATTAATGGGCTTTACCTCGGGTGAATATTATGTTAAATAGGCCTAGAGAGCTGAGTGAATCTAGGTTTATTAAAGATGTAATCCAAGCTAGCGATAGGTTTAACATAGGTTTGTAGAAGGGGATCTCCGGAGCTGAACCCCATTAATTTCAGCTCGAGGGACACCCTGCTTACGGAGATACTAGGTGGTACCAGTATCCGGTCCGTCTCTCTAGCAGGGATCACGTAATGGCCGCTTTTCAAAGCTCCTGCACCTTGCCAGCCAATAGGAAGCCGTGACATCATCCGGTGTGGCTTCCTATTGGTCCACGTGATGCGGGAGCTTTGAACTTTGCCAAGATGCCAGCACCCCTGTATCAATGGAAGCAGGGGGTCCCCGGAGCTGAAATGAGTGGGGTTCAACTCCGGAGACCCCCACTGCTTCAACCCTGTTAAAAAAAAGAACAACAAAAAGAAAACGCATGAATTTTTCCTTTAAGGCAACTGGAGTGTAGAAGAGGACGATCCTGTTACATTTTAAAAGGGAAACTGGTGTGTGTAATTAGATGAGCCTGACTTTTAAAAGATTCCACTAAACTCAGAAACTGCAGAAATCTGTGTAGGTTGGACATCTTTTTAGAAAGGAAAGGTATACAGGGATACTCCAAATAAGTAAACATGGGAAGGATGTTGATCCAGGGAGTAATCTGATTGGCAATATTTGGAGTCAGGAAGTAATTTATTTTCCCCTTATGAGATATCATTGGATGATATGACACTGGGGTTTTTTGTTTGCCTTCCTCTGGATCAATAAGTAAGTATAGATAAAGGATAAAGTATCTGTCGTCTAAATCTAGCATAAAATGAAGTCGATGGACGTACGTCTTTTTTCAACCTCATCTACTATGTAACTATGTAACAACTATGTAACTACTATGTAACTATGTAATACAAAAAGAACGATTCCCGCGCCCCTACCAACTAGGCTAAGATAAAATAGTGATCTCATGATTAAGGGTTATGTAGGTTATAGGGTAAAACAGACTTTTAAGAAGGTGACAGTAGTGAAATTCTTAAAATTCTTGTAATCCGGACTCTTCTGAGAGAAATAGTCAGGGAGTTTATGGTAACCGTGAATGTATTTAACCAGATGAGCATGATGAACCTGAAAGTAACAGCTTCTTAATGAAGTTACGTCACAAGTTATTAAGAGTCTACGTGTGCTAATAGCAGCATCGGAGGAGGAAGCCATTGGTATTGTTTGGGTCTGCATCTATGGAGTTGCTCTGCAATTGTGTTTGTTTGCAAACATTGTCACCAGTCAGTGCAGATACTGAGACACAAAGGCGGACTGAGAGGCAATTAGCAATTCAATTGCTTTGCAGGTCCCACACAAATGTATTATTCTAGGTGTCAAAGGTCCAACTTAGCAACATATATGTTAGTTACTCTACAGGGAAAACTATCACCAAAATGAAACATCCTCTGCCAGTTGTTTCCGAATTAAAGAGAAAGTAGATTAAAGTAAATGCCAATCGCCAAGTTTTTTTTTAAATTGATGTCTGTTGTCCCTATTTAACATGGTGATAAAAAGGGAAAGCACAGTTATCAACATGTATGTGTGTGCATATATGTGTATATATATATATATATATATATATATATATATATAAACCATACGATACCGTTTGAAGCATGAGATCAGGAAACAGAACTCTGCACACTTGCAAGTGGAGTGCCGGCTGCTTCTGTGGATTCTATATATATATATATATATATATATATATGTATAGAAAAATAAAAGAAGAAAAAAAGCGCCAAATCCTAGTGCATTACTGTGCAAAAATCGATATATTTAATTCCCAAAAATCTCAATAAAAATGAACTCACAAACATAAAACAATTAAAAGCATTTTATGAGATATACTCATGCTCCTAGGACCAGGAAACGCTGCTTTGCTGCTGTAATCACTCCGTGACTCCACTGGATCAGAATGCTGCCTCCGTTGTTCACCGCCTTCAGGAACTGACGTATCAGGCACTCCGCGATGGTCTCTCACCGGGTACACACCACCAGATGCTCTTTGGTTCCCACCGGGGACGGTAGATGCCGCGGACCAGCGGATGACGTCACGGGAATCGTGCTGGATACCGGACCGGTAGAGATTCGTAGCAGTTCAATAGTAAGCGTTTGTGAAGGTCCACTGCACACCTTCCCTACGCGTTTCGTCAGATTAACTGACTTCTTCAGGGGATGGGCTCTGGGTGTGTGGTATAGCATAATATATACCCCCCCGAGTCCAATTAGCTTGATTAGTTAGTAGGCAAACAGTGTGTGGGCAATCTGCATTACTAGCAGAAAAAATTGTGTGCACATGTGAACACCCAATGTTGAATCTCCATTAATAGATACTTGCCAACACACAATGATGTGAATAAAATAAATAACAGTTATACAATTAAATTATTAAAACAAACTTGCAGTTGATGTCCTTTTCTATTTTTTAGTTAAGCGGACTACAAGGGTATATCTAAAGATATATATATACAAATATATACACTTATATACAAATAACAAAATAAATTCAAAACAAATTCCCTTGCGTCTCCCGGCATCCTGTGCAGCACCCCCTCTAACTGCAGTGAACATGGCTGCGCGGCGTCAAATGATGCCGCGTTGCCATAGCAACGTGACGCCTCGCAGCATCATGACGTCACGTAGCGTCCCTTTGTCATGGCAACGTGGTGTCACTTGACGCCGCGCAGCCATGTTCACTGCAGTTGGAGGGGGAATTGCAGGAGAATACCGGAGAATACCGGAGACGACGCCGCATCAATCCGCACCCCGCCGCCAGCTGGAGATTGACGGGCTAAACCCGTAGCCCGGAGGTAAGTGCACAAAACCCGGAGTCTCCGGGTGAAATCCGGAGGGGTGGAAACCCTGCTTATATACATATCATCGTCAATACAGTAAAATAGCAATCAAATACATAGAAATGTACAATGTCAACACAGAAGTACAGGCAGTCCTCGTTTTACAACGCTTCGCTTTACAACGAATGGCTTATCCAACGCTATGCAATGCATCCTATGTTCATTTTTACAACGCCAAAATGGCTTATCCAACGCTCTTACGACGCTTTGCAATGTTGTTTATGTGTGTGTGTATATATATATACACACATACACATAAACAATGCTGCAAAGCGTCGTAAGAGCGTATATATATATTTATAATATTATATTATACTATATAATATTATACTATACTATATAATATATTATTTATTATGTTATATTATATATATTATACAGTATGTACACTATATAATTTATGTGTGTGCTGCATATCTTATTGCCTGCGTAAAATAGTTTGTGTATTTTAGCATTAAAAATGCCTTCAGAAACGTTACAACGTTTCGCTATCCAACGCCATTTTGAGTAACGCATTGTGTCGGATAACCGAGGACTGCCTGTATAGTGAGAATCCATACATACCATACATTAAAAACTTATTTGGAACAAGGAATCCCTGCGCTGAAGAGCTGGCAATCTAAGCTTAGAAACCCCAAACTTATTGTTTACCGTTCAACGGAAAGAAAAAAATTATTTATTTTAGGAAGTCTTTCTTCCTTTCTTTTTTTTAGGCATAGCTATTGTTTACATCTCTGTAGGATAGAATGTTCAATACATATAGGATGTGTTAAATTCATACACCGTGCTACCTTTATAAAGCCCCTTTGACCACTGCCTTTTGCTTTAAAGATGTGTATTTGCCAGACAGCACAATGAGATGGGAGGGTCTGACGACGTGACATTACGCTGTGAAATGCGTCGGGGTGATCTTCCTTGGTCTGAGCCTCCCATGTCGATATACCATATGGCAAGTACTGCATACAAAAAGAATATAAATAAATCAATTATTTTTTTAATGCTTCCGTGAATGTTGATATCCTCCTGCCTGTTCCTGCTTCTTGCCTGATTGCTGGGTTACAATTTTGCCAGAACTGCAGGATGCTTTGGCAGGGAAAGGACTTCATTCATAATGGATAAGTAGGTCACTATTCAGCATTGTCCTTTGAGATTCAAAATAACCTACTGTGTTATGTATCAATGGGAATATAAAGCACATTTTAAAAGAGCGTACTAGAGAACACTCTTATTCACATCTTCATAATGCATTGCATTTTGCCAAGAGACACAAATGTTATCATTAATTCTCCATACATAGCTGCGGTGCTGCCCCGCTTCTGTTATACATGAATGGACACTCCACTGTTGCTACAAACAAAACCCAGTACAATTACCGTGCACCTGTGGAATGCTAGGCTCACACAGCAACTGATTGCAATTTCTTGTTGCATTACTTAATGACTGAGTAACACTCGGCAGCATATATTGGAGTTGCTATAGGCGAAGGAGTGGCTCAGTGAGTAACGACACTGGCTGCCAGTGAGCTTGAAGCAGGGGAACCTGGTTCAATTCCTGGTGTCGGCTCCTTGTGACCTTGGGCAAGTCACTTTATCTCCCTGTGCCTCAGGCACCAAAACATAGATTGTAAGCTCCACGGGGCAGGGACCTGTGCATGCAAAATGTCTCTGTAAAACTAGCCGGAATAACAAACTTGCCGAAATAACAAAACTTGTATCAGTGTCCAATTATTTCCGAACCTAACTGTATATATGTATATAAATGTCATAAAGGAGTGCTACTGGCCATGGCAATATATACTACAGACAGAGCACAGTGCTACATCCAATGGCTAAAATACACAGTGAAATACCTATATATCTCTTGAATAAAAGGGTAATTTAGTTTAACACTTTGGCCAAAGCATGCATTGTGAGGAACCCCAACCCTCTCTAATAGCGTGTCTGAGATCAGATGCATTGTAAGGAACCCCAACCCTCTCTAATAGCGTGTCTGAGATCAGATGCATTGTAAGGAACCCCAACCCTCTCTAATAGCGTGTCTGAGATCAGATGCATTGTAAGGAACCCCAACCCTCTCTAATAGCGCGTCTGAGATCAGATGCATTGTAAGGAACCCCAACCCTCTCTAATAGCGCGTCTGAGATCAGATGCACCCAAACCCTCTGAAATAGCGCGTCTGAAAAACACTGGAATAAATGGATTCATAAATACTTAGTGATTTTCTAATTGAGTGTTTTGAATTTAATTCCTATTGAGTTGTTTGACACCTGAGACACACTGGAAGGTTTGTTACAAGTCGGCACACAGTATGTGGTTTTACTGTTATGGAGATAGCACAGTAACAGTAACATTACTGATGCTCTCACACGCCTGATAAGATAATACTGTACTGCATGAACATCGACATTACAGACTTTGTGGTCGTTAATAATTTAAGAGAGATATGTGCATGTTCTGTCAACCATTTAGCAAATGTAAATATGTTTTGCTGATATTTTTATTTATATACTGCCAACAATGTTACTGAGCCACTGATTAAGCCACCTGTGCTGAAGCATGGATATCCTTAAAACCTGACCTGTTGGTGGCCCTTGAGGACAGGAGTTGGTTACCCCTGCTTTAGTACCATCACACCCTTAGGCTGCGTCCATGCTTACTGATTGCGTGCTGAGGCGCGCGGAGGCTGAGGGAAAGCGGGTGCTTTCCCTGGCCTTAGACCGTGCGCCGTCCGGGGGCGTGTCGGGGGGCGGGCCAGTGACGTCACGGAGCTGGTTTCGCCCTCATTGGGCGAACCGCTCACGTGACCGGCCCTGCGCTCCGGCAAGCGCGAAAATGTTAAATTTAGCTAAGACTTACGCTTCCGCACGCTTGCGTAAGCGAGCCCCTGCTAAAGCCGCTCTCATTGCGGCTGCAGGGGCTAAGTGCCGAGCGTAAGCGCGCCTCAGCACGGGTCAGCGCATAAGCGCTGACCATGTCCGAGGCCTTACCCTCTGTGTGCCTCCTTATGTAAAGGGGCACATGCTGTTATCTGGGGTATGCGGCCTTCCCATTCAACCGACCACCACTTACTTTGCCCAAATAAGCACAGCCTTTATAGATCTTCTTACATTACTTCGTTGCCAACCTTCACGGGCCGAAAATCAGTGAGATCTGGGGGTTCTGGACCAAAAAGGAATGTTTTCATGGAAAAGTACTTCATTTGATCAGTGCTAAAACCCACTGTGAATGACTGCAAATCAGTGTAACTCACAGAAAATGAGTGAGAGCTTATTTATTACTTTGAGGGCAATAGAGGGATGTTTTAGGCAGCAGTAGGGTTTAAACAGCTGTCACTACTAGAGAATTTCAATAATGGGTTCCCTATCTCTTGTAGTGTAGTCATATTCACTACTGCTCTATACCGCAGCATGTTCATTGTCAAGAGTTAGAAAGACTCCTAACTGTTTTCTTTTGTCTGTATGCAATTACAGTTAATCCCCTTTTATTTAATGTTATCTTCTTAACTGACCGAATGCTCTCTTTCTACCATCCCATTTTCCAGTAAGGTAACCATGGCAATGCTAACAGAAGTGTGAAGGCCATGGAAGCCGGGAAAATATATTTACTTGTAGCAGGAAATGTATCCTGTGCAGAGAAACAGCGAATGGTTTATTGAGCTTATTATTCCTAAACCTGGAGGTGGAATCTCAAGAAATGGAAGAATTAAAGATGTACTTTAAATGCTTCTTGTATTGGACAAGATACTCCGTGATTTTCAGAACATTTTGTTTTACAGTATAAAATGGCCATTCTTTTCCATTCCACAAGAACATACTGCCCGTGGTGTAGGAAAATATGATCCCGCTTTAACATTCAATCCCATTGCAATTCTGTTATTTTATTCAGACTTCTGCATGTGTTTGGTTTTTTTGGTGATAAACATAAATATCTGATATGCACAAATTCAGCCAATCTGGAGTAAAGGAAAACATATTTATTCTTCACAGTATACAAATAAATAAGACCGTTACATTTAGGGTGATTGGATCTCCCTAAGGAAGCCAATTGCACTGATTAGTTATTTTTTTTTAAATGTGGGACTTTCCCTTTTAATATTAATATTTTGTACTGTGAGAGGTTGGTTAGCTGAAAATTAATAATAAATTAACCGACCACATTATCGTCCATAATTTTGCACATTAAAATAGGTACAGTATGTAACCCCCCCCCCCCCACTCCCCTTAATTGGGGTTAGCAGTTTGCTGTAAGGGGTTAATAACAGAATAACATATGCTGGGACCCACCCTGTTGATACTAGTCACAGGGAAGTATATAGGATAGGAGGAATGTTCTGGAAGGAAGGTTCCTGGAGGACAAGAGGAGAGGAGCCTCAGGGGTGTGTAGATGGGGATTATGTTCATGAAGCAATAGAAGAGATCGGGCCCCCCTTGTTTATGTTACAGATAGGGACAGTGCCCTTATAGTAAGGATCCCAATTAGATGGGCAATGGAAACATGCAGGTACCACAGAGGGAGAGATAGACACGTCACAGCGGGCCATATGCAGAGGGCTCCCGGGTGTCAGCGGATCAGCTCTATAGGCGGATCCAACGAAGTATTCTCCTCAATCAGTAGGGAACTGGCAGTTCCCAATCAGGAATGGAGTATAGTCGGTACCTGCACAAAACCGGCAAAGGATCCCAGTAAGGGCCCAAAGTAGACGAGGTAAAATAGATGTTACTCCGAAGGGGACCTGGTCAAATACAAGTAATGCAACCACGTAGTTGCACCTCCCTTTGAGTGTTAAGAGTGGACACCTAGGGAATTACAGTGTCAATGAGTCATCATGAGTATGTAAAGTAACGCACAACGTTGTCACGTGTGTGTGAGGTGTCCCTGTGCCTGGGGACCCGAATAAAGATTGCGTTGTACTACAAAAGTTCCTAGCGCCCATCATTTTCACCCTTGCTATCTCATCGCCCAGCCGCCTGAATCCAGCACCCTGACTTGAGGTAAACTATGCTGAGTAGCCAAATACTACCCACCGATGTAGTCTCCCTAGGAGCCAGGCAGTGAGGGTTACAAGTATATATTATTTCAGTGCCAAATGGGAGTGTATGAACCTATCTGATTTATTGTATTTTTATCATTGTATTTATACAGTGCTAGGCACTGCCAGACACTGTGCATTATACATTATTCCAGACATAATACAGGGAGAATGTACAATTAGGAAAAAATGCATAATACATTGGGAGACTTTGGGAGAAAGAAGTCCCTGTCCAGAGATATTACAATCCGTCAGGGAGACAGAAGAAGCCCAATGTAAGGGCCAGTTGATAGGGCCACAGAGTAGGTGTGTACGAAGTGGGACATATAGCCATTTCACCACGTTAAAAAAATGCTTCATTGTAAAGGCGACTTGTCAAGTGGGTCCTAAAGATGGGGAAAGAGGGAGTTTGAAAGATAGTCAATTTTTTTGTAACAAGAATAGGTTCCCACGGCAAATTGCAAGTTAATTTGAATACGAAATTAATTATATTTAGCGATGCTTTATTGTAAATGTGGATATTTTAAAGGTGTATGTCACTCTTCTTTAAAGCAGCAGTCTAAGCTGCCAATTTTGTTCTCATTTTTATTTATTTTATCCTTTAATATGGGCATCATTACAATCCACACAATGATCAGTAATTAGCTAAGTTACTGATAGATCCGTTCTGTGATTGATCGGCAAAGATTTGGCTTGGGGGATCACTAAATGGCCGTCAGAGCAGCAGAAGAGGACCAAAGATGCAAAGTTCTGTGGGGCAGATCATGAGACCAGGCAGTCACTAGATACAATTGGTGCACTGCTACAGAGAGCAGGGCTCAAAAAGGGGTTTGCCAGAGCCTGTTTCAGAAGAGGAAGGGGATGAGACTTTGTAAATGGTCACTATAGAAAAAATAAATGCTTGTTACATTATAATACATTACAAATGTCATTCAGACTAGTTTAAAAAAATGCTGCAAATATTTTCCCATAGGACAGAACTGATTTATTTAAAAAAACAAACACATGTAGGATATTGCTTGGTCTGCATCTTTAAACAGTCCAATAGACACACACACACACACACACACACACACACACACACACACACACACACACACACACACACACACACACACACACACACACACACACACACACACGCTATATGTGTGTGTTTTCTTGGTGTGGGCAAGTGTGGGCTTTTTTCTTTGTGGGGGTGGGAGTGGTGTGTGGAGTGGTGGCGGTGGGGATTGAGTGTGTGAGAGGAGGGAGACATTGAGTGAGTGAGTGAAAAAGGGTGTGGGGGGGAGAGGTGAAGGAGAGAGGGTGAATGTGAGGGAGAGTAGGGTAAAGAGGGGGAGAATGCTAGAGGGGTAAGGCTTTGTCCCCACTGGCGCTGAGCGCGCTCATGCTTGGAGAGCTCTCCAACATGAGCGCCGGGTGTCCTTTAAATTTTTGCAAGCGCTCGCGGGGGTTGGGCGGGGGTTGGGGGGGAGACGCTGCAGGGGAAGCTGAGTGCGCTAGAAAGTATAAAAAATGTATTTACCCGAGCACCGGTGAGCGTGTGTGCACGCGCATACCCGCGCGCGTTTCGCGTGAAAAGGGACTTGCATATATATATATATATATATATATATATACATATATATATACAAGTCACCTCGCCAAGCGCCGCCCGCTCAGCGCTAGCGGGGACGCAGCCTAAGATAGAGTGGAGGGTGGAGTGAGTGAGGACTGCGTGAGGACTGCGTGACTGAGATGATTAATTAGTAATTTATGATTAATAAATAATTTTGTCACTTTAAAAATATAGTCACCTTAAGTAGTGTATTGAAAAATGTAGGATAAATGATCAATACAACACAAACACACACGCGCGTCATTTGATAAGTCCCTTTTTCTCATGCTTTGTGCCTTTTTCTGTTTAAATATCATATACATTTCTCCCACAGTAATCTCAAAAGACATTTGGCACCAGCAGAGATGGGGAAACTATGGACGCAGCTTATGTTTAGGAATGTGTTTTTGTATTATGTTTGTATTCACTGGTCTGCTGAATAGGAGTTGGGCCTGTCTGAACAAGGCTTCTGTAACCAGGACAAACAGAGAAAAGGTGGCGGGAACCCCAACTGTGCAACTAGTCACCAAGGCCGCATCACAACCGCAAGTAGCGTAGCGGCTGCATCACAATGCTGGGTCTACGGCGGGCAGAGGGCGTAGTTACGTGGTGAATAGCTACTTGGTAACGTCCGCGCGTGAGGTGCAGTGGTTACTAAAGACGCTTTCCCTTGCCTCGCCCATTTTTGACCAACCAGAGTGCGTCATTTGAATCCGACCAATCGGAGGCGGGAGGCGGGAGTAAGGACAGCTTGATATCCAACCAATAGGCATTCAATGTCGAGCCTAGGCGTTTGATCGACAGACAGAGCGACTAATCGCAAGCAAAGCAGCGCAATCCGCTGCTTGTTCGCCTACTTTTTCTATCGTCCAATAGGAGCTCGAGCATTGTCAGCTCCTCCCCCCAAGTCATCGTTTCCCAGCCGCCTATAAAAGGAGCCGCTGGGAGGCGGTTGAAATCAGTTTGCTTTTCGAAGCCAAAAGGTAATTTCTGGAAAGGTGACAGCCAACCCCCCACAAGCACCGGCAACATGAGGGAAATCGTGCACTTGCAGGCTGGGCAGTGCGGCAACCAGATAGGCGCAAAGGTAAGCTTCTCAGGCGATAAACTTGTGACGGTTGTGTTCGGTGTTGGCCTTGGGTGGGTGTTCAATCTCTCAGAGCGCTTATTCAGACCTGTAATTTGTAATACCCTTATCTATATGAAGGGATTGCTGTCTGGGTAGGAAAGCGCCGCCCGCCGTGCTGTCGCATTGCAGTGATGGCACTTCCCCCTCAGTGCCGCATATACGAGCCCCCCCCCCCCATTAAGGCTGTATATAGAAGCTCGAAGGCTGAGACTGAGATATTGCAATGTGTGTAACGTAACTCGTTCGCTGGCGGAGGGGCCTGCTTCTCGCCATGTTTGTGGGCGAACAGGGGATTAACGATTTAAAATAAATATATATATATATTGTGCCCCTGCCCGCACACTTCATCGCCCCCTTTTCGTGTGAGCCGGCTCGCGCTGTTGTGCGCGTGGCAGGACGGTTGGGGGTTGGGGGGACGGTTTGGATTAGGTGGGAGCTGCTGCTCACGAACCCTCAGATTCCATTTCAAATTTGAATCTCCCTTGGCGCGTGCAACAGGGTAGCGCGAGCGCACCTGGCGGGCTGTGCGCAGGCGCGGTACTCCTGTGACCTGGCATTAAGCGCTTCACTTCACCTGGTTATCGAAACACCTGGCCAATGCTCTAAGCTAGTCAATGCAAAACTATTTAATGTCAGCATTTTACAGTCCCATGCACTCATACAGCCTGCACATTAAATCGTGTTTTATTTTTTTTATTTATGATTTGTAGCAGTAATTGATAAGATAATGTTATGCTAGTCACCAAAAAAACTTAACCTGTTGTAGGTTTCACAAATGGCTTCCTTCCAATAATTGGGATGACCACTATAGCTGACTCAACATTTCAGTGTTGGACTCCCTTCTTAATTTGTTGGAAACAAGCTGTTCTGTGGACTTTTTAACTATGTAATGAATAGCTAAACATCTATTTAAAAAAATAAAAATAAACTGCAATTGTATTATGGGTTACGACAGATCCAATGCAGATCTTTCTTCCTGTAATTATACAGGTTGGTAAGAATTGTAACTGTTGGGACCTGCTAACGGTCATGCCTTGAAAGTGGCAGCAGGTTAAAGACGTGTTGGCCAAAGAGTTAAAACTAAGTGACACCAAGTATAGATGGGTATTGCACTGTTTATTGTCACATTGGAAGTAGTTTTGGGCATCTGTTTTTTTTTTTGTTAATATTGGCTAATATATTTTTAATTTTTGTCCCTAGTTCTGGGAAGTAATCAGTGATGAACATGGAATTGACCCAACTGGTACCTACCACGGAGACAGTGATCTGCAGCTGGAAAGGATCAATGTCTACTATAACGAAGCAACAGGTAAATTGGTTGTAGAATGTGCAATTGCCTTGCTTGTACAAGTATTGTCATTATAGGTGACATAAATAACATTCCCTAACTTTGTTCCAGGTGGCAAATATGTTCCCCGTGCTGTTCTAGTGGATCTTGAGCCTGGAACCATGGACTCTGTGCGGTCTGGACCCTTCGGACAGATCTTCAGACCTGACAACTTTGTTTTTGGTAAGTAGAATACGTATGCTCAATGTCTAATCTACCATCCTTGTCCTTTGACACTGGTGCTTTTGTAATTGGCTACGATGAGGCTATAAATGTCAACTGCATTCAGCTAATGGCGTCCTGTTTTATTTTTGTAGGTCAGAGTGGTGCTGGAAACAACTGGGCCAAAGGGCACTACACGGAAGGAGCAGAACTGGTTGACTCTGTGTTGGATGTTGTGAGAAAGGAAGCAGAAAGTTGTGACTGTCTCCAGGGCTTTCAGCTCACCCACTCTCTAGGTGGTGGTACTGGGTCTGGCATGGGTACACTTCTCATCAGCAAAATCAGAGAAGAGTACCCAGACAGAATAATGAACACTTTCAGCGTTGTGCCTTCCCCCAAAGTGTCTGATACCGTTGTAGAGCCTTACAATGCAACCCTCTCTGTGCATCAACTTGTAGAGAACACTGATGAAACTTATTGTATTGATAATGAAGCCCTGTATGACATCTGCTTCAGAACCCTAAAACTTACCACTCCCACCTATGGTGACCTGAACCATCTGGTCTCGGCCACCATGAGTGGTGTAACTACATGCCTGCGTTTCCCTGGCCAGCTTAATGCTGACCTGCGTAAATTGGCTGTTAATATGGTCCCCTTCCCTCGTCTGCACTTCTTTATGCCTGGCTTTGCCCCACTTACAAGCCGTGGCAGCCAACAGTACCGTGCCTTAACTGTGCCAGAACTAACACAGCAGATGTTTGATGCAAAGAACATGATGGCTGCCTGTGACCCACGTCATGGACGCTATCTTACTGTAGCTGCTGTTTTCCGAGGCCGTATGTCCATGAAAGAGGTGGATGAGCAAATGCTCAATGTGCAAAACAAGAACAGCAGCTACTTTGTAGAATGGATCCCCAACAATGTTAAGACTGCTGTTTGTGATATCCCACCCCGTGGCCTGAAAATGTCTGCTACCTTTATTGGTAACAGCACAGCCATTCAGGAGCTGTTCAAGCGTATTTCCGAGCAGTTCACTGCTATGTTCCGTAGAAAGGCCTTCTTGCATTGGTACACTGGGGAGGGAATGGATGAAATGGAATTCACTGAAGCAGAGAGCAACATGAATGATCTGGTATCAGAATACCAACAATACCAGGATGCTACAGCTGAGGAAGAGGGGGAGTTTGAGGAGGAGGCTGAAGAAGAGGGTGCATAATTCTCAACAGTTTAGTAAATTACATTGAATGCTGTATGAACTCTTTATTCATTCGTTAATGAAAACCTGTTATCCTGATGTTCATGTCTCCTTTTTGTCTTTGTTTGCTTGTTCCTTCTGTTGTCATATTACTTGTTGTACAGACCTTACAACACAATTAAAAGCCTTTTTCATAGTGACTTGCCTTGGTGTTACGCAGGTTTTTCAAAAAGGGTATTGCCAGTAAAGCTGTCTGGTAGTGTTGCCATATGTTCCACCAAAGGTGGATCTAATGCCTGGTGGAGTTAACGAGACATTAGTAATGCATATTTGCAGTAACAATGCTATGGGTTTGTTTATTTATTTTTCTTCCCCTCTTGCGTTTACTTGACCAGTAATGGCATACACTTTTCAGTAGCTCACTGCATTTTCAGCTATAGTTTGGATTTACTGTTTGCAGAAAATGAATTTATGCAACATCCACATTTTTCACCCTTAAGACCTTTCTAGAAGGAAATATTTTTGATTTATTGACTTAAAATATTGTCAAGATTTAATCTTTAACCATTGATAGTAATGCAGTGTCACAACTAGGGAAAAATGTAACTTTTTAATGCTGTTGGTAAACTTCCCTATGCTGGGAAACGTACATGCTGCATTGTAACGTTTTCCAGTACAGGGAAGATGGGTTCACCATTACATTTCAATGGGGATTATCGGAAACACCTCCTTTAAAACTAACTTAAAGACTTCTATTAAATGTCCAATGCATCACTTCTGAAATTATAATTTTTAAACTGACACATTTTGGAAGTCCTGATCATTGAAAGTACTCCTGTGAGACCTGTTATAGCCTTTGCAGAGCACTTATTAACTATGTGATTTTCAGTTTTGTCTTAACTTGCAGTGCTATTGAACAGCTGTTGCATTTAAGTGTGCAGATGGTGTTACAGGCTGAGTCCTCTCACTTTGCAACCATTTTAAGAGTGGAAGGTGTTATCACTATATTTATAAGTTTGTGAGTTGTGTTATTTCCTCCTAGTGTGAACTTTACCCAGTAAAGATGCATTTACTATTAAATCACAGCAAAAATGGGAGGTCACTTTAAACAAATGTATGTATTACACTGCTGTGTTCAACAATCTTGGGGATAACCCTCCTTTATTTTAGGGATGACAAAGCATTGCTCTTGTATATAAACTACGTTCATTTGTTAATGCCTTTGTTAAAGTACATAATAGGTTTAAAGACCACTGTGATCCAGGAATTCAAACATTAAAACTACATGTGTATATATTTAACATGTGTCCTTTCCCTTGGACAAATCATTTACTCCATTATTTCTATTAAAATGCCCAAATTAAATCAGCAATACACTCCCCTTTTCTCCCCCCCCTTTCTCCCCCCCTCTATGTAAAGCAGGCCTGCACAACTCGTAAAGCGAGAAGGGCCGAACTGCTCCAAGGAAAAACAATTTGGGCCGCACGGGTAAAATCATCATCTCTCCTCCAGAACTCCTCACTATCAACCTTTGCGATACTCCCCATCTATCTCTCATACCCCCATCTCTCTCCCTCACTCACACACAATACTCCCTCTCCACATCAAACACACAATACCCCCCTGCACACCACACACATCACACCCCCCTGCACCTCACATCCTTCTCCCCCCCCCGCACCTCACATCCTTCTCCCCCCCTGCACCTCACATCCTTCTCCCCCCCCCTGCACCTCACATCCTTCCCCCCCCCTGCACCTCACATCCTTCCCCCCCCCTGCACCTCACATCCTTCTCTCCCCCCTGCACCTCACATCCTCTCCCCCCCATGCACCTCACATCCTTCTCTCCCCCCCTGCACTTCACATCCTTCTCTCCCCCCTGCACCTCACATCCTTCTCTCCACCCTCTGCACCTCACATCCTTCTCCCCCCCTGCACTTCACATCTTTCTCCCCTCCCCCCTGCACCTCACATCTTTCTCCCCTCCCCCCTGCACCTCACATCCTTCTCCCCTCCCCCCTGCACCTCACATCCTTGTCCCCTCCCCTCTGCACCTCACATCCTTGTCCCCTCCCCCCTGCACCTCACATCCTTGTCCCCTCCCCCCTGCACCTCACATCCTTCTCCCCTCCCCCCTGCACCTCACATCCTTCTCCCCTCCCCCCTGCACCTCACATCCTTCTCCCCTCCCCCCTGCACCTCACATCCTTCTCCCCTCCCCCCTGCACCTCACATCACCCTTCCTCTACCGCACCTCACATCACCGCGGGGAATCGCCGCCATTTTTTTTTTTTTAAAATCTCATCGCGGGCCGCACAGAGAGTCTGTATGTTGTGCAGGCCTGATGTAAAGCATGTGGTAATGCAGGGGACTTTTGTTGCTTCATGCGGTGTCAAAGGACGCCACAGGGTCATGTGGCCCACTGTATAATTTGATGATGCGTTGCTATAGAGAAGAGTCCTGAAGCCGGCACAAGTGAGGTAAGCTTGTTACAGAGGCCTCACTTGATCTCCAGGCATTTAATTTAACCTTGGAAGAGCAAGGGGTCTGCAACCGCCTTGCGCACCCCTGTTTATAATGTATAATTCTACATTGTTACCTAAGGTGCAATTGTTTGGTGCTCCTGTTATACATCTAAAAATACATCATGCTTGTACTTGAGAAACTGAAAGGCGGCCATTTAATCAGTGTTAATCGGCTACAATGTATCCTGATATTACTACAGTAACATCTATTGTTTGCTTTCTGCTCTAAACTGCTGGCAAATGATCACAAACAAAGTGTTGCAAAGATCTTGCACTGCTGTGGGAGGTGACAAATCCTAATAGTAATGTATTTAAAAAAAAAAAAAAAAATCTAATACTACAGAAGTGAGTTATTAAAAAAACAACTACGAGTTTTTTTTTTGCATTGATATACTTCAATAGCAACATTGCAATAGCTTATTGAGCACCTTTATCAAGTATGCTGTATACAAATCGGATATATCCTACATGTTTTAGAATATGTAACTACATGTAGTTGCTTGTGTACTGTATAAAAACAAGACAATTGTGGGTATCTGGCAAAGGGAGTTTTCCAAGGTCATACTGTACAGATCTTCGTGCAGATCTTGAACTATTTCTTATGTCAAATTCAAAGCTGTCCTGTGAGGAGGTGAAGGGTTTAATTAAAAGCCAAGTGGGAAAATACAGGCACACTATTTCAGCTGTGCAAAACAGCCTTGATCAAGGTGCGGGCAACCACTTAATTAAAAGCCTCCATGTTTAAAGTCTCAAAATGACCAGTTTCACATACAAGTATGAATTACAACACACACCTATTTAGTACTTTGAATAAAATATATATATATATATATATATATATATATATATATATATATATTATTGGGTCTACTTTTCAGTGACATATTGTATGTAGCTTTTGGACTTACCTGGTACGAAGCCTGTATATTTAGGAATGAGACCAGTGGGTTGATAAATTTTCGCTTGAGGCCAGTAAGTTGGTTTCAGTTTTCGTTCTGTGTCAAGAGGATATCTTATCTGAATCTAAGAGAGAATTGAAACAAACAGTCTGCTGTTCAATTTTGTCTAATCTACTAGAATAGTAGGGCCTTCATTATGGGTTACTTTTTAATTTGAGCCTAACTGATTCAGGTGTGATTTATTTCTGACGCAATACAGAACTGTAAGCCATTTATTTTGTTTAGTTAGTATGGTCCCAAATACATAGCTATATGGTCTTCTACCAGAAGACCCCTGCCGCTGGGAGACCCCTTACAGCCCACTTATGTCAATCGCCTATAAGGTGTCATGGCAGAAGACTGCTTTGTAAATATAGGTCTTGGAGTTTGGCATTATTAGCCATGTTTCATGTTACATGGATATTTTTCACACATCTGGATGCACAGTATAATTTACATCTCTACTTAAATGTACTTCAATAAATGTATTTTACTGGGAGGATGGTATTGCTCAGTGTTGCAATGATCATTATCTTACATCTGGGACATAGTTCTCAGTCACTAAGATCATAATACCTTTATAAAATAGAAATTGAATGTAAACAGGTGTCGTGTATACTCTATAAACTACTTAACATTAAAAAAGGGTGATGTAATATTAACTATTTTATATCAGGGGTGCTCAAGACTCCCCCTGATTGAGCCATCTGTGCTGAAGCAGGGATATCCTGAAAACCTGACCTGTTGGAAGGGTCTTGAGGACTGGAGTTGAGCACCACTGTATGTTTTATATGATGCTCGGAGATAATGCGGTTGTACTGTACACAGAAGTGATCAATATCACAAGCAATTTACAATCTTTATTTATTTCCACAGAAAGTACCCTGTCCAAGGCTAGAAGGGGTTACCACTCTAATACTTGCTCTAAGAGTTGCTTTTTCCACAATAAGTGTTTAAAAATAATAATAAGGTTGTTATTTTATGGACAGCCCTGGAGGGTTTGGTTCAGAGAGACGCCCAAGATTAAGAAAGAGGTCCACCCAGGGAATGATTCATTTGGAAGATTTAGCAGGCATTGTATGTGAGATACTTGGGAGGAATTAATTCTGACAGCTGGGAAAATTTCAATTGGTGCAACCAAACAGCTGTAGCCTTTTAATGCTCAAGTCCCACTTGTGTACTGAAAACGCGTGCATGAAAAAGCAATCCCACTGTATACACTGTGTACAAATATATTCAGTACAAAGAAAGGTCTTACATGGGAACCATACGCTCCAAGGGCTGTACAATTAATGGGGTCATCTTTTCAAATGACAGCAGAGGTGATTTCGGTAGTAGAAATGGAAAGAGCTCCTAATAAGGATGTTGAAAATATGTTTCTTATCCCACTTCTTATATTCAATAGGAGTCTTAGTGGGGGGGTGTTCTCATAGCTCTGATAATGGGTATCGGAGCTCGATTAACGTTACCTGCCATTCAAGTCAATGACAGTTAATGCCAACGCAGCTCCGATACCCGTTACCAAAGCTTGGTGGTTACCCCCAATACTGTCCAGCAGCAGTTGGCAGTGTGAGCTCAGCATGTTCTTACACTCTTGCTTCGCAGGCCTCTTCTAGGGCCTGTTAGACATGTACTATCAGCATTTAGGCAGAAAGCCTGGTTTCTCACTGCCTTAAAATACTAGGATACTGAACATCCCCAGCACCAGTAATCACAGAGGATAAATGGGAGTGTGAATCGCTTTGCTCATCGTCAGTAGGGGGTGACCTCACAAACCTCTGAAGCTTCTCTCCAGGGTTGTGGCTCATCACGCAGGATGTAGGTCAAAATAAAACCTACATTGTACAAAGTTCAAATAATAATTGAAGTAGTTCAGACAGATGCAGCAATATAGCCACTTATTTAAGTGTTTAGTGCTGGAGAGGCCAGCAATGCATTAGCCCTTGTAGCACTGATTGAGTTAAAGGTCCTCATCTTTACTATAAAATTATGCCACCGTATTGCAGTCATTTGCAGGCTTCCTGCAGCTATTCTCTTTGTTTTTATGTCTACACCTTCAGAGCTATTTACTAGTAACAATACTAGTTTTTTGGCTATTTTTAAAATGGCTGCTGTCTCTTGTGTTGCCAAGTTGACTTAAAGAGAAGTTACCAATTTACTTCTCAAATGTACTACATTTTGCTAAAAAAAAGGTGCCCCATTTAACGAGAACGTGTATTTATTTTCACAGCTGTGTTCTAATTGAGGGTCCCAAGTGTGATGGTGCATATTGGGAATTTTTGAACAGACATTAAAAAATGGGTGAAATGGAAGAGAAGGTGTTGCCGAATGCTTTCACCTCACCCTAGTGCAACTCCCCGGCTTGATGGTGATGCGGGCGGTGCGACGGCAGAAGGCCCCGTGCTCTCCCCAGGGAGCCCGCCTGTGTAGCAGGGACAGGGATGGAGGGAGCCCATCCAGGTGGTGAACACAGAAGCCAGGGCCCAACTTCCGTGTCAGAACCCCCCCCGGGTGGCCTCCCTCCAGTGCTACCACCACAACCGCATCCCCCCCCCCCCCCCCAGGTTGGCTACGGGGAAGGGAAGAGGCCCCCCCCCGCCCACATCGGACCGGGCCCTGCGACTTTGACAAGCCGGTCCTGCATACAGTATATGCTGCAGTAGCAGAACTGTGCCTTTAAACACTTCGAGGCACCGTCTGCCCTATACAGACACACCATCTCTCGCTGATTTGGAGCCAGCCTCACTGATCTTTAACACCAATGTCTCATAGCGTTTAAGGCCATGTATTGATCCATAACCCCTAACTCTTGCTGACATTGGTCTTTTGAGGTTGGCCTTCGTGAGATAAGTCAGCAGCTGGTTTAACCCATTCTTTGTCAGAGGGCCCATCCTTCCTGGCAGTAAATTCTGGAGGAAATAGTTGTGTTACCTGGCTACGATCAAACTCGTCCATGCAGTTTTTGACTGCCGGCATAAAGCTTGCCCCCATGCTCCAGGTGTACCGAGGAATAAAGCCGGTATACCCTTGGAAAGGAATACAGTACATGTTAGGTTTTCATCTCTTGTGCAATATAACGGGCCATGTTTGCTAAGCGGTTCTAGACAAGAAAACACCTGATGCTCCTTACAGCCCTTGCAATAACTGATTTTTCAACTTAATGCTGTAGCACCCTCTTGTGGAAATTACATGAACTTCAGTAGAGGGTGAATACCATAGTAATTCATTCATAACAAATACAAATACCTATGTGAGCTGCCTTTCCCATTATCTCTTAGGCCTTGCCCCCGCTGCCTACTACAGCGTCCGCCACACGGACGAGAGCCCTCCCCTCAATGGCGCCGGGCCCGCTGCGAGGGGGGGCCGCAGGGCTCGGGCGAGAGCTACTCCTGCTCTCAATAGAATTGAGAGCAGGACTCGCGTCGAGCGGCTAGGCACGCCCCCCGGCGGTTCAGCCAATGAGGGCGAACCTGCCGGGTGATGTCATGGCCGCGCCCCCATCACTCCCCCACGACGCCCCCCTGGTCTCTCCTCCAGCAGTGAGCCTCAGACCGGGGAATCGGCTGAACGCGCCGCCAATATCGCGGGCGCGCATTACAGCGGCGTGACCGGGGCCTTAGCCTTAGTATACAATGCTTCCACTGCAGCCAGGGATTCTAGGTAATGACATGCAAATCAGCAACCCCTGGGTCACCAAGTTATACACTTACTTAATAATTTTTTGTTTCTTGAATAAGCACGTTTGGAATTTATCAAGGTGTTTGGTGATCACTTTGGACAAAGGGTTCCTATAAATCATTAAATACTGTATCTTTGTGTTTTTATTAATCGTATTTGCCTAGTGATATTTATGTAAACATTTTTAATGTGCAAATTTTAAAATCAAATGCAGAATTGTAGTTGTACTATATATAGAACTTGCTAGCAATATCTTCATTTTTCAAAAAGTTAATTATACTATAGTATATTTAGCAAATTATTATTTTGTGATCATATATGTATGTCTTTATTTATATAGTGCCATTAATGCACATAGCACTTCACAGCAGTAATACACGTGACATAATCAAAGAAATAACAAATATTACAAATAACACATCATGGGAAGAAGCGCTTTCAGACATAAAAGTAACATTAGGAAAAGGAGTCCCTGCCCCGAAGAGCTTACAATCTAAGTGGTGCGTAGGGAGAACGTACAGAGACAGTAGGACGGGCATTCTGGTAAGTGCGTCTGCAGGGGGCCAAGGTTTATGTATGAGATGTATAGTATCAGCCACAGAGCTACTCGTATGCTTCGTTAAGGAGGCGGGTTTTAAGATGGGTCTTAAAGGTGGATAGAGAGGGTGCTGGTCGGATATTGAGGGGAAGGGCATTCCTGAGGTGCGGGGCATGTGATTCCTTGTAATAAAAGAATGTTATTTAAATAACAAATGTATGTATCCTAGCTGGATTTCATTTAGGTTACAAATAGCAAAATTATGTATTCCGCTTAGGGGAAGGGACAGATGAACGATAATGGGAAACCTCTTACCTGATATGGCTTTACGTTGCAGAGGTTTAGGTAACTCTATCCTAGAAGGCTTAATGAACATAGGCAAGTAGGTATCAGACTTTATTATGGGCCTCAAAGGCAAACGTTGGTATGTATTGATGAACTGAGAAAGAAAAGACGTCATTGTGTTAAAGCAGTATTATTGGTAGGATAAGTGTATAATAATTACTTTCCCGTGAAGGTTAGGTTTTTCACTTATTTTTAATGCCTACTGGCAACTTCCTCCAGATAAGCAGAGAACAAAGTATGGAGAACTAATACTTGTTATTTATAATGTCCACTTGAACTTTCCTTTTACCGAAAATGGGATTTATTTTTAAGATGCTATATAGTTACATAGCAGATGAGGTTGAAAAAAGACGTACGTCCATCAAGTTCAACCTATGCTAAATGTAGACAACAGATACTTTATCCTATATTTGTACTTACAGTATATTGTTCCAGAGGAACCCCCCCCGTGAAATACTATCTAATGATATATAGATACAGTCTATCGATCTATCGATCGAACAAAAGAAGTTTGAAATAAAAGGCCCTCCTCAGGATTTTTGCCCCCAGAACAGTGTTCCGGCATTTCTAAAGGCAGAAAAGGCCCCCTCTCTTCCCCTGGGCCCAACCTTTGTAACGGATCCTTACCTGGCGGTGGTGATAGAGGGAGCCCATCCAGATGGTGATTGCGGAAGTTTGGACTGACTTCCGGTGGGGCCTAACTTCCATATTAAGACTACCTGAATGGGCTCATTCTGCCGCCAGGTAAGGCCCCGCACCACAGGTAGGGTGCCGGGAGGGGGTGTGGAGACAGGAGGGGCTTTTTCCGCCTTTAGAAATGCCAGAACGCTGTTATGGAAGCAAAAATAAGTGCCAGAACAATGTTCCCGGTGCGTAGAGGATGGGCTCCTAAAAAGGATGGGCTCTGGTGCAACCAAACATGCAGCAGCTGTGGTAGTTCAGCCACTGCCATCCACTCATATCCATCTGATATCCACTCGTATCCATCTCATGTCCATCTCATGTCCATCTCATGTCCATCTCATGTCCATCTCATATCCATCCATCTATCCATTATCTATCCATTCAGCCATCCATAGACTTGTATCTATATCCATCCAACCATCCATCAACCAACTCATATCTATCTATATATCATCTATCCCCCTCTCTCTCTCTCTACGTATTTAAAAAAAATCCTTATAATAATGCAACATCCTTCCACTTCTACCATGATACCTGTCACCTGACGCTCAGTGTGACCCAGCCAGTCCTTCCCCCCTATAAGCCTTGTATTTGGACTTTCCCCTGTCTTCTTTGTGCGTACCTTGTGCAGGGACCTTCCTACCTCACGTCGGTGTAAACATGGGGTTATTGTATGTGTTACATGATGTGTTAGTGCTGTCCTCTCATTGGACTGCTCTCCGGTATATGTAAGTGAGAGGTATCATTTAATAATGACATTTTAAAAAGGATGTCTTTAACCTCTTATCTGCCAGAAGGGCCCATATTGCTTTTGCATAGGATTGCGTTTCTTGCCTCTCGGGCTCAGCCATATGAAACCTTCCGTGCTCTTGTATGGGCCTGTAACAGGGACTTATCACTGTTTGAGAGAAACTGACTCTAAATCCAGCAGGGAGCTGGTTAATTGCAATTAACTAGACTCCACCTGGCCACATTAGAGCTCTAAGAAACGCCTCCTGTTGGAAACAGGAGAGAGATGTTTCCTTAGCTCACATTTGGGCTGACAGAAGGAGAGCAGAGAAGCCTGCACACACACACTGCCTTGAGCACAAAGGCTTTGCTGAAATTGAGACACCCAGAGACCTATATTTCCTGGACACAGAGGACCCAGGAACCTGCCAGACACTGACATGGAGGGCCACCTGTTAAGGTACCTCCTGAGACTTTGGGGCGATAGGCTGGTAATGGGAATATCCCTCCAGTCCTGCAGATAGGGTCTGGGGAAGTAAGTTAGCCCTTACAAAGAGACAGGGGTTTGTTAATTTGTTTTTTTTTTGTATGTTTTACCTGGATAAAGGAACAGGTTCTATAAAGCCAAGACATAATTGCACCTTAAATCGGTCTCCATTATATGTACCTCTGCACACATCTCTTACAGGGCCATTTATAAAGGGCTATATTTACTTAGCGGTGTTACTCCATGAGACAGTTTCCATGTTGGAAGACACCTTGCAGGCTATTTGCCAAGCCGTGCTGCAAGAGGTCTTATGGAGTAGCACTGTTTAGCAAATATGGCCCAACGACTCCTGCTAGCCTTTGGCCTGGTTTCGCCCCCTTCTGATACCTCCTTGGCGCCGTTGTCATACGTGACCTGCATGGGTTGAAGCCTCTGATCTTCCCTTGCCTGCTGGAACCCCAGAAACTTCTCCCGCGAGTTGGTGGCCATCTTGGCGAAGGTGGCGCCTTGCTCGAATTGACCCAGGGGCAGGTGACCTGCATACAGAGGAAACAGCACTTTGGTTCCTATGCAGTATCCTGTGAGGCAACTTCCCAGTGCTGGGGAAGGGATCAGCTCCACTCAAGTAAATTGGACTAACGTTCTCTTGCACAGTGAAGCACCTTCACAGCATATTAAAGAAGGACCTTAGTTTTTTCATTTTTACTGTTGCTTGCTTAACACTTTTCTGCAAGGGTTGGGCCAACTCTAGTCCTCAAGGGCCACCAGCAGGTCAGGTTTTAAGGATATCCCTGCTTCAGCACAGGTGTCTCAGTCATTTACTGAGCCACTGATCTGCCAACCTGTGCTGAAGCAGGGATATCCCGAAAACCTTGACCTGTTGGCCACTGAAGGACTGGAGTTGGCATAGGGTTGCCAGGTGTCCAGTAATAAACCGGACTGTCCAGTATTTGGACACTCTGTTCAGTAAAAATGAGAGGTAATACTGGACATGTATGTGTATACCGGTATTACCTCTCTGGACATGTATGTGTATACCGGTATTACCTCTCTGGACATAGTGACCTGACCAGCTTGGGGGGCCGCTGGATTTCCCTGAGCAGGGAGAGAGCAGGGCTGTGGGTAGGTGACGGGGCAGCTTCCTCCATCCTGATTGGCTGCTGCTGGGTAATGCAGCCAATCAGGAGGAGGTGTCAGCAGCCGGGGGTGGGCCCCAGGAGAGGAGGAAACAGCATGGAGTGGTGAGTGGTGTGTGTGTGTGTCTGGAGTGTATCGCACCTTTCACCATTGTGTCCAGTATTTTTGGAGAAGCGACCTGGCAACCCTGTTGGTCATCCCTACTTTCCTGGTATTGGCTATTACCATGGCAACCCCCAGTTGTCTTAATATGTGTAAACGGCAGTGGCCATTTTAATTTCCAACTGCATATTTTCAGCATCTGGAAGCGATGACAGATTTTAAAGTGTCACAATGGTAAAAATAAGGATAATATTTACGTTCTATGGCATGTACAGGGATTGCTGCTTTAAGATGCATTATCACCGATTCAGCTAATGTGTCAGGTAAATAGTGAAAGCTTTCAACAGTGTAAAAAAACACGAAATTACCAAGTATCTAGTCAAGCTATGGAGATAACACATTTATTTGAAGACATTGAAAAATAATAATTCTATTAAATTGTAATAGGTGTTTTGCCCAGAAATGAAAAAAACCCTGAAATGTTACTTATTGGGGTCTTTGGACGGTGACAGTGATGGGGTGCAGGTGACTGGCAGTGTAAAGAGAGGGAATAAAGAAAAGAGATGAGATAAAGAAAAGAGGTACAGCATTAAAAATACCACTAGTTATATGAATGTTCAGTTTGTGTTTTTTGTCCGTTAAAAAAAGTATGTTTGTGGCAATATTGAATGGGGTAATGGGCATACCAGTGTATTCTGGGTTAGGATCCCCCCCCAAAAAAACGGGGTTAAGAGTTTTTGGGGGGATGAGGCCCTAACCACTTTGCTGCCAGAAGCACCTGAGCATTGAATACCAACGTTTAGATCAGCCAGAGAAATATTTCTAATGTGGTGCCTTGCACAGCCTGTGTGTCTATGGTTGCAGTGACGGGAGGCTATAAGACGTTGGTTGCAGGACTGGAATTCAGTGGTTGCATTATTAAATATATATTTTAATGTTTTAAATTGATCTTCTGTATCCATTACTTGTTTTATCCGTAATTCAGCTGGTTTATTGCTTATGGCCTATTTTTTTTTGGGGGGGATTATTAGCGTTTTTTGTTTTACCTCTTGATTTCTACAGCCTGTGTGTGTACTGGAAATATTATATACGATTAAAAGGAGTCAGCTACTCCTGCTCCCACCTGTGTATCCCGGTATATAGCGTTCCGATGGTTCCACCTCCTTCTTCCATAGGAAGTTGCTCCCAGATGGACTGCGGTCTTTTGCCCAATCATTGTCCCTGTAGGCAACGGGGGGCAATATGGAATGAGGGCTTTTCATCACAGATGGGTCAGTGAGCAGGAGGTGAGTGGCCTTGCCGTAGGTGTTCCCCAGCTGGTAACGGAGCTGGGGACAGTAGCCTCCATAACTGTGAAAGAATTTACCAAGACATGAGGGATTATCTATGGATGATTGTCATAGAGATTGTCAAACTCCCTGGACCATCAGTAACCCCAAAGACTTTAGTGGGGGTTCCTGAAGCCCTCCAAGTATGACAATCCTCTTTTACATCCTTACAATCCCCACGGGACCCCATCGAAAGCAGGGGTGGCCAACTCCAGTCCTCAGGGGCCACCAATAGGTGAGGTTTTCAGGACGTCCCTGCTTCAGCACAGGTGGCGCAGTCAATCTGACCGAGCCACCTGTGCTGAAGCACAGGGATAGCCTGGAAACCTGACTTGTTGGTGGCCCTTGAGAACTGGAGCTTGCCACTCGGTCTAAATGATCAGTTAGCATATATAGAAGAGTGGGACCCTGTGCTGCCCCCCTTTTGAGCATTGTACACAGTTTTTGTAGGGAAAACAGGTGCCGGAAACACTAAGAGGCGACATTATAATTTATATGCAGACTGCAATAAATAAAGACAGAGGATGAGACACGCACTCAATATCAAGGGTAATAGAGGTGGGGTACTTAGCTGCCGGTGCGCTGGTCCTGGGGAGCTCCTGTAGTCCCAAATGTTCCAGTACAAAGAAGAAGAAGCAGGCACACGTCTTACTCAAAAGGAGGTTTAATATGCCATAAAGTCCAACGTTTCGGCAGTCAAATACTGCCTTTCTCAAGGTGAAAGCTTTCACCTTGAGAAAGGCAGTATTTGACTGCCGAAACATTGGACTTTATGGCATATTAAACCTCCTTTTGAGTAAGACCGTGTGCCTGCTTTTTCTTCTTTGTACTGCAATAAATAAACTCATAATCACTATATTGAGTTTTTTGTTGATCCCCAAAATAAAAGGCGCTGGATCTCCTGGATCTCCTGGATCTCCTGGATCTCCTTTTCCTGTGCAAAAGATCTGGTTCGACCAGTCTGACCCCAGAGGACCCAGAAATTCAGTATATTTGATCTTGTGCTTTGGTTTCTTTTCTAGTTCTAAATGTTGTTCTTTATTTTGGAATTTTGCTGTGCTTTGAGTTCCAGTGGGGGAAATAAAAAGGTGCTATATAAATGACATTATTATAAAAATGAAGAAAATAATATTAAACTTGATATAAATTGATACATGTGACGATTTAACCACATCGACTTCATTTTTTTTTTTTTTTGCAATGGGCTTGCTTGTATTCTCTTTGAGGTTACTATGACATTGTAAGACATGGTACTTGTGCTGATAGACTCATCCGTGCTCATTTGCATATTACTACCCAGAATCCTGGTCTGCAGTCTAACCACTGTATAACATGTGATGATGCGGTGAAACAGGTTTTAGGGAAATAGCGGGACACATGGAAATTGATTTTCCTATATGTACTGTACCTGTGCTTTGCAAGAAATATCTCACCACATTATGAAGGCACAGTTGTAATACAGACAGAGAAGCTAGAGCCAAGAGAGACTAGGGAGGGTTCTAGATGGTTTTGGAATATAGGGGTAGGATGAGGCACCCTGACGCCATTTTGTTTCATATCTTGTGATCCCCTTGCTAGCCTTCACTAGACTTGGGAATACACCCTCCTCTTTTCTCAGTCTTTGTGACTATCCAGCACTTATCTCTAAGGTGTACTGCACTCACCCGGGGATGTGATAAGGGTCAGGAGTAAAGATGGTGAGCTTTTGTTCTTGTATCATGGTAACATCATGGCGCTACTGTAGCCTACGGCAGTGCAAGGGACAAGAACTTGCATGGGATGGAAAGACCAAGACTAGCTATGCTGTTGCCAGGCAACCATTGTGAAGCTTCAGCCTGCAGTGACAGGCCCTACTCTTTGGGTGCAGGTTATATGTGTGAATTAATGGAGTTGTATGAGGTTTTCATGTATACAGGAGTGATGCAGCAGAATAGCTCTGAGATTGGATAAGGACATCATGATGTTAATACTGTTATAATCAGCACAAAACAGCCATGTGGTATGGGGTCTATAACACAATACACGACCTCAAGGTAATCCAGGGTTATCCAGTGTCCCCTTTATCTAAAAGGATTTATTATGGCTTATATGAACTATTTTAGTACTGATGTGTCCTAATAAATTATTTGTGTTTTTTGCTATATATCAGATTCTTACAATAGCCATTCAGGAGTTCAATTGATGCATTTTTTTTCTGAATATCTCATGTCATGGTTTGAAATTTGCTCTGATCTGGTCGATATAAGAAATGTTTTGTTTAACACGTAACACGTGAGATGTTCCCTTGTCCCCATGCTTGGGGTTTGCCTCTCAAATTATTGGTTGCTATGGGCCTTGGGGGAGGGGGATCGGTGATAGCTTGGGAGGAGGGTAGGAGAACGAGATATGGGCCTCGGAGGTTGGGGGGGGGAGAAGACATGGGCCTTGGGGGTGAGGAGATGGGTCTGGGGGTTGGGGTGGAGATATGCACCCTGGGGGGGGGGGCGCAGGGTGGGAGATGGAGATATGGGCCTGGAGGGAGATATGGACATGGGGGGGGGGGGGAAATGGAAGGCGATATGGGCCTGGGGGGTGGGGGTGGGAGTGGGGGCGCTAGGACACAACGAAGTATGGGCCTAGGGGTATAGGTAGGGGTATGGGGGGCAAGGAGTGTCAACACAAAGGGTGGTGGAGTTGAGTGTGCCTACCTGCTGCCTTGGATGATTGAGGGTGCCCACAGAGGGGCCTCCCTTCCCTTCCACCGGCCTCCAGCATGCTTCCTCTTTCCTCTAACAAGCAGTTCTGCAGTCACCTGTCTCTTTCTGTCCTGTATCTCCTCTGACTGACTGTCCTGTTGTGGGGGTGCCTCAGCAACTGAACCCTGTGATAAAGGGTGCCCGAGGCAAAAAAAGGTTGGGGAACCACTGATCTAGTTAGATACCCAGGTAACTGGAGCTGGGCAAAACTGTCCAAAATGCAGTGGCAACATTGTGAGTGTTTTCGTTCCCCAATTCCCTTTCTTGTGAAACGTTTGGCCAAGCCTCAGAAGGCTCATAATGTTGAGACATTAATCTTAGATTTTGCCATTTCGCAAATGTTCAGCAAAACATCGCCAGGCAGTGAGCAAAGTATGGCGCCCTATTTATAGTCTCACCATTTAAGTAAATCTTTTAGGGAATTTTAAAATGAGCATATTAAACAAAATGACCATGCACACTGATATAATGCCCCGCCAATCGCTTGCAAACTTTGACTCGTTTTTTTAAATTCCAAATTTCACCTGATTCATGACCTTTGGCGAAAGTTGTGCACTAAGGAAGGATGTATTTGTTCTGAGTGCTCATTTGCATGTCATTACCCAGAACCCCTGGCTGCAGTGTAAGCATTGCATGCTAAGAGATAATGGGGAAAGGCACACTGTGCTATATGTACGCACACAGAGCTGTCTCTTACACATACTAATACTCCATGTTTTTCCATCCCTATACACCAATAGGGACCACACAGTATCCACACACACTTTTAGTAATGCAACAATCTCTCACATTTCCACACCTACCCACACCATTAATATACACTCCCACTCCACACACACTTTTTGTAAAGCACTGTGGGCTCTTTATTCATTTATATTCACATAGATACACACACACACTCTTACATCACTAACATTCAGGGACCATTTAACACCTCTAGCAAAAAATCACATCCACACACGGGGGAGGGACAAGCACAGATAACATTCCAAGAGACACTGTTTTTAAGTATACCCTTTGCTTGCTTTATTCATTGTAACATCGCCGGAAGAAGAGATCAGTGTATCTCGAAAGCTCGCACAAATAAAAGCATTTCGTTAGCCACAGAACGGTATCGTCTATTTATTTTTTATTATTGAAGCTCGGCGAACAGGGTACTGATACCTCTACATGTGTGTATATATATATATATATATATGAACAACAAAAAAAGAAAGCGCCCGATCCTAGTGCAGCATGAAAAAATACAATTTAATAAAAATGATGAATAAAACCAACAAATGCGAACTCACAAACATAGAATTAATAAAAGCATATAATGAGTATACTCATTCGCCATCCGCCCACGGTGTGCCAGATCACAGCATGGACCCTTGGTTTGGTTGATTCATATATTTTTATTTTTCATCTTTCATTTTTTCATTTTTATTTTCATTTTTATTTTTATTTTTACACACTAAGTGTCATTTTTTATATTTTTCTATTCCAATACCATTGAGGATCATCCAGGAGGGATTTATTAGTGCAGTAGTTAAAATCACCAACACATGCCATTTTTATTACATTTGTATTGTACACTAGCATTTTTTTCAACAGCAGCTTTTTAAACATTGGCATTCAGTCTTTCACCATATCATATCGTATGTAATTTTTATTAGTGTGAGTCAATCAGCCAATATATTGTTACATTTACCCTTTGCCAATCACCCCTGTTATATCCACTTAAATACATCCCAATTGGTTATTTAGTGAGTGTACACCTGAGGAGCGCAGTCTATTCTTTGTTTATATATATATATACACATGCACACCTGATCTCACTCATGCCTCCCTGCCACCTCTTCCCCTGTAAATGGTGTTAACTTTTTCATTTAACACTGACCTTCCTTAAATTTTACCCCACAAATCAAGCATCCCAATAGCCTGCACTTATGGCTATTGTCCCACACAGTCACTCCCACCACCCATTGTGACCAAGCACTGCCATCTACAGCACTTACTCCCTCACCTGCTGTCTCTGTGTAAGTTTCCCATTAAACCTCTTAGATTGTAAGCTCTTCGGGGCAGGGATTTCCTTTCCTATTGTCTGATTTTGCTGCACTTATTGTATAATTATAATTCCCTGTACTGTATTCTCTGTGAAGCGCTGAGTACACTTTTGGCGCTATATAAATAAAGACATACAATACAAAGACATACAATATATATATATACTTTATTCTGATTTAGCCTGGATACTGTTTTGTGTGCACCTTCATTGTTTTGGCATGTGCTCTCTGCTTATGGCGCACTGTGTGCTGTGATATGTTCTTTTGGGGGGATGTCTTATTCGACACCTTATTCTATATTTGACCGGCTGGTCTATGTGGTGGGAGGCTAGTGTTGCCTCGCTCTTCCCTTAAGCTCCTGTAGCCTAACTAGGATTGTTATGTATGCTTACAGATCAGTACTTTACTATCTCATTAGTTCATTTAGAACTTATAGGCGCCCTCATTATTATTGGACCTGAGAGACGGATTTATTTATGTTTTTTAGTGACATTGTTTAATACATTTGTCATATTCTTGTATACCAGAGTGCTCATTTGGGATACCTTCTCTCTTCTCTGTTTACATATAGATATACAGGCGGTCCTCGGTTATCCAACGGAATCCGTTCTGGAAGCAGCGTTGGATAGTGAAACCGCTGTAAAGTGAGTCCCATGTTAATCAGCGGCGGTGAGCGTTGGATAACGCATTCCGGCGTCGGATAACGCATTCCGGCGTCGGATAACGACCAGTAGGGTTGCATTGTGACGCGTTGGATATGCCATTCGTTGTAAAGGGAAACGTTGGATAGCGAAGACTACCTGTATCTACTCTATATACTGACTCGTGTATACTGGTAGAGAGAGTCGACACAGGTCAGATGGTGAACGGTAGTGGTATATATTTATTCCTTTAATAATAAATAATATTTATATAAGCCAACAGATTGATGGTGCATGTTGTAAAGTAATAACTATTAACGTGTAACTTGCAATCACCGACTGGAACGAATTGCCTGGAACTGCTAGAAAAAAAACAAGTTTCTCACGTTATATGTTCTTCTAATTTCTGACTGAGATAAAGATTAGGAGACAGGTCAGGTGGTAGCCCCCCTCTCTCTTTACTTAGAGTAGTAGATTACATTTAATTAAAAATATATATTTTTATTTAAACCACCACCACTACCGATAATGGTGTGTTAGTTGCTAGTTCGGTTGTTACTCTAGCCTGCTGGGACTAATTCAATGGTTTACAGGTAGATAGGTGTAGGTCAGATGGTGATTAACAAAAATGAATAGAATCTGAATATTACCCAGTCTTAGGTAACCCAACACCAATGGAGGACCCAGTCTGGGACAGGACTCATTGACTGACACAAATCAGAGGGCTTGTCTCTGCGTAATACTAAGTCCAATAAGCTAACCAGTCAAAGGTATTATCATTTTTACATATAATTAATTATCATTATTATTTATTTCATGTCACTCCCCTGCCTCTCTCTTGTGTATCCCAACCTCGCTTCGATCCTTTGCCCACGCCGCTACCAAATGGCAGCAGGGGAAGGGAGAGGCGGCTTTGTTAAGGAAGCGAAACGTGAGCAGGAACACAAAATTAGGTTTTACCCCGATTTCGCCTTGGGACCAGCATGGAGATCTGAGCATCGGTCAAACATTTGCTCTGATTTCTGAGGTTCGGTGGTCAGATTCCAGGGATATGGACTTATATATATATTTTTTATTTAGGCTTTTAAATGGGGGCAACCATTAATTTATTTGGCGAAACTCATCAACTACAAATTACTTAAGGAAGTAGAAGGCAGCAGTTGACTCTAGCTCAGCATGTGTTGAAAAGATCTCAGTCTGCAGTCGGTCCCTAGATGACTATCTATTCAGAGCAATGTGGTATGGTTGACACTGTCCTGCTTTGGAATAGGCTGGTGTCAGGAAGAAGGCATCTTTCTTCTCCATAGGAAGTGAGTGAGTATTAGAGCTGAGCATACGAGGAGAAGACCACAGCAGATCTTCAGCGCTTTCTTCTCTATGTCTTCTTTTTTTCTAAAACGTTCGGAAAAGCCACCCTTGTAGATTTAAAAAAGAAAAGAAACCCCACAAACATTAGTGGGAAATACACCAAGAGCATAAATATCTTTAGAAATCCATCTCTTTCCTAACTTCTACCTGTCTCTACAAGTCCCTGTTTTATTGCCACCAGCCCACCACTCTGGCCAACATCTGATAGGAAAATGCAGAAGTTACATAGTAGATGAGGTTGAAAAACGACATATGTCCATCAAGTTCAACCTATGTTCTCTTCTTTCATGGACTTGCATCGCGGTGAGGGATTTTTGTTGCAGGGAGAAATGAAAACAATGCTCTGCCACGTAACAGAAAAGAATCCCCCAATGCCCATCCAATATGTCAAATAATTTTATTGATTGGTATATTTTCTTCTAATAAGTATGGGTAATTTGGTCCAATTTTTGGGCCAAAGCACGTTTGGCCTGTTACCACCAAGCACGACCCTTTCAGCAGGTTCATAAACTACCAATTTAATACCATGGCCTTTGAATACCTTCCACTATATATAGCAGTGGTTTCCAACCATTTTCTGGGTAAGGAACCTATGTGAAATTCTGAAGAACCACAACCCTCTCTAATAGCGCGTCTGAGATCAGATGCATTGTGTGTAACCCCAACCCTCTCTAATAGCGCGTCTGAGATCAGATGCATTGTAAGGAACCCCAACCCTCTCTAATAGTGCGTCTGAGATCAGATGCATTGTAAGGAACCCCAAACCTCTCTAATAGCGCGTCTGAGATCAGACACATTGTAAGGAACCCCGACCCTCTCTAATAGCGCGTCTGAGATCAGATGCATTGTAAGGAACCCCAGCCCTCTCTAATAGCACTTTGGAAAGAAACAGAACTGCGCAATATTACAAACACTTAAACAAGGGGAAAATAAAATATAACTAATTAAACTCTCCCTGCAGCTGGTCCAACCTCTCACCCGGTATAGTAAAGTCAATATAGAAAATACCGTAGTGGAGTGTTCCTTCTGCGGACATATCTTTTTATGCTTTTAGCTTAATAAACGTGTTTGTACTTTGTACATCCTTTCTCTTTCCTTATCTTATTCTTGCAAATATCTATCTTGGGAGCTGAGCTGAGCCTAGTAGTTCAGTGTGAGCAGTCCATTGCGAGGAGGATCGTTTCTTGATTGAGCCCAGCAGCTACACTTCAAAAGAGGAGCCTGGCTGAGCCCAGCAGAGCGGACCCTCTTCTACAACAACCAGATAAGATCATTATCAATGCCGGCACTTTACTTTTATCTTGTAAGTGAAGACATTTACAGCAGGACGTTTTTCAATATTATACAGATTACACCATGTTCTGTTTCTGTTTAGTTCTCTCCTGTGAGCTTTAGGTCTTTTTTCTTCTCTCTAATAGCACGTCTGAGATTAGATGCATTGTAAGGAACCCCAACCCTCTCTAATAGTGTCTGAGATCAGATGCATTGTGAGGAACCCCAACCCTCTCTAATAGCGCGTCTGAGATCAGATGCATTGTGAGGAACCCCAACCCTCTCTAATAGTGTGTCTGAGATCAGATGCATTGTGAGGAACCCCAACCCTCTCTAATAGCGCGTCTGAGATCAGATGCATTGTAAGGAACCCCAACCCTCTCTAATAGCGCGTCTGTGATCAGATGCATTGTAAGGAACCCCAACCCTCTCTAATAGCGCGTCTAATATCAGATGCACTGTAAGGAACCCCAACCCTCTCTAATAGCGCGTCTGAGATCAGATGCATTGTAAGGAACCCCAACCCTCTCTAATAGCGCGTCTGAGATCAGATGCATTGTAAGGAACCCCAACCCTCTCTAATAGCGTGTCTAATATCAGATGCATTGTAAGGAACCCCAACCCTCTCTAATAGCGTGTCTGAGAGCAGATGCATTGTAAGGAACCCCAACCCTCTCTAATAGCGTGTCTGAGATCAGATGCATTGTAAATACTTCTGTATTTGGTACAATTTTCAAATGACCACAAAATTACAGGGAACTTTTTAGGGATGCCCAGGGAACCTAAGGGTTCATAGGAACCTGGGTTGAAAAACACTGACATAGAGAAAAGATATATAAAAAAACAATAATATAGTCAATAGGAGGCTTAACATGTATGTGGTGGCTAAGGGGTCCAAATTTAGAAGCACTATAAGTGCTATATATGAGCTGCAATACAATGAAAACGGGATAAAAAGAGCAGTAATGCCTAAAACAAGGTTAAAAAGAATCTAAACAAAGTGTACAGAAAAAAATAATGACTTTGCAAACCTATGTCTGCAGTAATAATAACTTTATTGGATATAGTGCTTTTCTCCCACTGGGTCGTCACCATTACAGTATAGTGTGTGGTAAGCAGCATGGTATAGATTGATTTTTTACAGACACTGCCACTGCCCCTGCCCCATAGAACTTACAATCTATGGTTTTGGTGCCATGGGCCACAAGGAGCAGACCCCGGGAATTGAACCAGGGGCCACATGTTGTCAGTGTTGCTGTTGATAGTCAGCAGTGTCTACATCTAAACCTCTCGTCATCATGTCCCACGCATGTGTTTCTAGCCGTTAGGTTTATATATGTCCATCACCTCCAATCTGCTGATGTTCTGCAGCTTACTGAAATCATAGATTCCTGTGCTTCCTCACCATCCGAGCTCTTCTCTGCCGGGAGGGTAAATGGAGCCATGTCATACTGCACCTATTTGTATTTGAATAGTATGTGCTCTTGTATATTATCTAGCAGTGAACATAATGTTGAACATAGTTGAAAAATACTCGTCATCCAAGGGTTGAAAGGCGATGCTAAGTAACTAGTTCAGGGGCGAGCAACTCCAGTCTTCAAGAGCCACCAAAAGTCAGGTTTAAAGGATATCTCTGCTTCAGCACATGTGGCTCATCAGTGGCTCAGCGGCTCAACCGCTGATTAAGTCTTCTGTGCTGAAGCAGGAATATTCTGAAAACCTGATCCGTTGGTCACCCTTGAGGACTGGAGTTGCCCACCCCTGAACAACAGGGTACTGAGTATCTTTTTATTTACAGTCCTGAGTACCTCTACTTTTATTATTTTTTTGCCACCCCAGATTACCAGGATTTTTGTTTACAAGCCAAGTACCACTACTTTTTTATTTTTATTTACACACATAGTTCCACTTTGTATTTAGAACAATCTTTATTTTAGGAAAACCCTGCATTTCTCTTTTTTATCTTTTCTTTGTAAAGCATAAATATTGTATTGATCTTTCTGTGACGTGGTCCAAATAGCTTATCCACAATGTTTACAAATTCTGCATTTTAGATCTTGTTGGCACTGAAGGGGTTAAGTGAGGCACAGTACCGCTACTTTTTTTTTTTTAAGCAACGTCGACCACTGAGATTAACAAATTTCTAAAGTGAAGCAACAATTTGTTTTTTTTTATTACAGGATTAAAGCTTGGGGTCTCCTGAGCTGAACTGTGTTCATTTCAGCCCCTGGAGACCCCCTGTTTCCAGATATATTTACCTCAATAGCAGTGCCGGTGCCGTTTAAATGTCCCGGTCACGCTGGCCGATAGGAAGCCACAATGGATGATGTCACAGCTTCAAATTGGCCCGCGTGACACGGAACATTTAAAGCCGCCATTATGTTAGGCACACAGTTCCCTGACTGCAGAGATACCGGCATCCCCTATGAAGTTAAGTATTGCTGGAAGTAGGAGGTCCCCGGAGGGGAAATTAACACAGTTCGGTGCCGGAGATGCCCTGCTTCAATCCTGTAATTAATAAATAAATACATTATTAAAACACAATGCAGCCTGTTCTGCTCCTTTAATATCTGCCGTGAAGGAGCTACTGTAACAAGCACATTTTCGTTGCGTTCCCGACCCGCTATAATGTAACTAACACAGGTGCTCCTCGCCATCCATCGTTTTATTTTCCGATGAGCGGGGTATCCGACGGATCACAATGCGTTCCGTGGAACGCACTATCCGATGTCGGATCTCATTATCCGCCGCTCATTAGCATGGAATTCGCAATCCCACGGTTTCACTATCCGCCGCGGTGTATGGAACGGATTCCACTGGATGACCGAAGACCGCCTGTGTCCCAAAGCTTTCATTGGACGGGTGACGTTGGCCTGTATAATGTGAGCGAGTTCATGTGGGCCTGGTATCGTATCCTTAGCAGTAAATATGCAGGAAAGGTACCGATGGACCCTGCCTATCAGCTGCTCTTCATCTTATTTGTCACAAGATGGCGCTCTTGACATCGCTCCATCAACACTTCACCACTAGTGAGGGGAGACTTTGGAAACAGTCTAAGCGATGATCAGAACTGAAACTGCAGTGAAGACAACTACATTTCATTACACAACAGCACAGAACAATTGCTCGATGTTTTGTTGAACCATTAGGGGCCTTCCTCAAGAGAAAGTCACTGCTCATACTTAGAGGTCAACCTGTGATCATAAGGGGTCAGCGGGAAGCCCTACTATTTTATATTTACAGGCACACAGTTCCCCCTTTGTATTGACATTTTGGGCAGCCTCTCTTCTTTTCGACTTTCTAGATATACAAACACAGTAGAAATCTTTCTAAAATATCGAGTAGCTTTTCCCCAAAGTTTAAGACACGCGAAGAAGAAATCTATGGGGGTTTTGAAAGCTCTTTACACACCTGCAACAAACGCACATTTCTCCGGGACCATCACAGATTCCAGAACTTCGACGTACTACGGTGTGTAACACATTCAGAATGATTGGATGGCAGACCCAGTACCACTACATTTCTTTTTTTTCTAGCTCGATTTGTACAATAAGTGGCGAGGAGAACAAAAAGGAAAAGGAAGGGAAACTGTGCGCCTGTAAATATGAAGTTGTAGTACTTACCCCTGCCCCCTTTAGAATCACAAATTGACCACTTTTGCAAGCCACTTTGACCGCTGATTGTATTTCTGAAGAAGGATCCATCCCGGAGATTAAGGACCTCATGCACTAAAGGTTCATAAAAAAAATCACCGGGCCATTTAAATCACCGTTTTTATGAGCGTTGCCATCACGGTATCAGAAAGCCTTCATTACCTGTCATAGCAAAATTCACAAAACGGGCGATTAGCCGGTGATCTGATGAACGACCCTCTGAAAAGGCCTCACCCGGCGAGTTGTATCTGCTGCAGAGAGAGCTGCTCTGAGAGAGCCGTCTCTCCCTGTGCAAATCTCGCCCGAAATGTGTATAAATTTTAATTTTGTTAATAGTTTAGATAAGCAGGGGGTCTCCTGAGCTGAACCGCATTGGTTTCAGCCTCAGGGACCCCCTACTTCCGGAGATACAGGCCCCGTTATGGGGTGCCGGTATCTCCTATGCATTTTATTCCCATGGTCATGTGACGTGGACATTTAGATGCATAGGAGATACTGGCCCCCCATAACGGGGCCTGTATCTCGGGAAGTAGGGGGTCCCTGAGGCTATCCGCTATGGTATTTAAATTTACTGTAAATGCATTTTTGTTGCATAGGATTCATGCCAGGGGTCTCTGGTGCTAATATTAATGGATATCAGCTCCAGAGATTCCCGACATCAATCCTATGCAGGAAAAATGCATTTTTTTTTCTAAGTCCCATCTCGCCGCTTCTCTGCAGGTTTCCAACACCTTCACGCCAAATTTTCTGGCGTGAGGATTTTGTGATAAAATCACCATTCTAGAGCGGCGATAGGCGTTCATAGCCAAATCACTGCTACTAGAATTGCGCGAGTTTATGAACATGCTGAAAAGCGTCAATAAGTGACTTATCACCGCTTCCTCTGTGATTTTTTTTATGAGCAATTTTTTTTGAGCGATTCTGTCTTTTATCACCCACTTATCACCGCTTACTGAATAGCAGTAGGCATTTTGGGCGATAAGTGGCTTATGAACGCTTACTGCATAGGCCCCTAAAATGTTGTTCTGACCACAAACGTTTTTATGTTTACCTGTAGTACAGTACTCACCCATCCATTCTTTGCTCTAATGACAGGGCAAACATTCTCCTCTACATAGTGACCCACTCTTTCAGCCAAGGGCCCTAGAGCCCCTTCCATACCATGTTCCTGGCAGTATATCGCCATCTGCCCAGCCAGCACATAGATGGAAAGGATGGAGCTCCATGCCAGCTCTGGGGGGTACCCAGGATGCCTATGCTGACGTTCCCGCTGCTGTTTGAAGTTTTCCTCCAGGATCTGTATGAGGAAGTCACAGGCCTCGTTCTCTGTCACACCGTTGAATACCCTTGGCCAGCGTTTGAAGAAGATTGGGAACTTCTCCAGAAGCTCATCCCCTGCCTGACGCAGAACGGCTGTTGCTGCGGAAGGTGCTGGCCCTATAGATTTCCCCGTCACATAGGCAATGTAATCACGGGACAGCTGATAGGCCTCGATTACCACCGAGTCTGTCTGATCAACTGCAGCCATCGGGAGGAAGTGAGAGAAGCGGCTTATTTTTAGTTACATTACGATGCTGAAACACAACGGAAAGCTGCCAGCTTCTAAAAATACATAACTCCGGCGAGCTTGGCAGCAGGGCTGTATATAACATGCCTAATAGCTTTCATACATAGATGCCAACTTTATTGATAGTACTTCAACACAAATTGCAGGTGTATAGGAAGAAAAGGGGTTTGCATTTGCAGAGTAAGAGTACAAAGACAGGCAGGGCCGCAAACAGAAATCACAGGGCCCGGGACAAATGAAAGGAGCAGGCCCCCCCCCCCCCCGAACCCATAGCGCACCCCCCCCCGAACCCATAGCTCAACTACCACGAAAAAATATCTTTTAGCGCGCAACTTTTACTTAACTGTTTTCTTATTGTGATACAGAAAAAAAACATTACAATGCAACCTATTTATTTTTATATTTTCAACAAAAGACATGTGACTGCCTGCCTGGGTGGGTGTGTGAGTGGGTGGGTGTGTAAGTGGGTGGATGACTGGGTGGGTGAATGACAGTGACTGGGTGGGTGAATGACAGTAGAATGACAGTAGAATGACAGTTGGGTGAATGACGGTGGGTGAATGACAGTGGGTGGGTGGGTGAATGACAGTGGGTGAATGACAGTTGAATGACAGTGGGTGGGTGGGTGAATGATGGTTGGGTGGGTGAATGATGGTGGGTGAATGACAGTGGGTGAATGACAGTGGGTGAATGACAGTTGAATGACAGTGGGTGGGGGGGTGAATGACGGTTGGGTGGGTGAATGAATGACAGTGGGTGGGTGAATGAATGACAGTTGGGTGAATGAATGACTTGACAGTGGGTGGGTAAGTGGGTGGGTGAATGACAGTGGGTGGGTGAATGAATGACAGTGAGTGGGTGGGTGCTTGGGTGAATGAATGACAGTGGGTGGGTGGGTGAATGAATGACAGTGGGTGGGTGGGTGAATGAATGACAGTGAGTGGGTGGGTGAATGAATGACAGTGGGTGGGTGGGTGAATGAATGAATGATAGTTGAATGACGGTGGGTGGGTGAATGGCGGTGGGTGGGTGCTTGGGTGAATGAATGACAGTGGGTGGGTGGGTGAATGAATGAATGACAGTTGAATGATGGTGGGTGGGTGAATGACGGTGGGTGGGTGACTGGGTGACAGTGACTGGGTGTCTGGGTGACAGTGACTGGGTGGGTGACAGTGACTGGGTAGGAGACAGTGACTGGGTGGGTGGGAGACAGTGACTGGGTGGGAGACAGTGACTGGGTGGGTGAATGATGGTGGGTGGGAGACAGTGACTGGGTGGGAGACAGTGACTGGGTGGGAGACAGTGACTGGGTGGGAGACAGTGACTGGGTGGGAGACATTGACTGGGTGGGTGACAGTGACTGGGTGGGTGACAGTGACTGGGTGGGAGACAGTGACTGGGTGGGAGATGGTGACTGGGTGGGAGACAGTGACTGGGTGGGAGACAGTGACTGGGTGGGTGACAGTGACTGGGTGGGTGGGAGACAGTGACTGGGTGGGAGACAGTGACTGGGTGGGAGACAGTGACTGGGTGGGAGACAGTGACTAGGTGGGTGACAGTGACTGGGTGGGTGGGAGACAGTGACTGGGTGGGTGACAGTTACTGGATGGGAGACAGTGACTGGGTGTCTGGGTGACAGTGACTGGGTGGGTGACAGTGACTGGATGGGAGACAGTGACTGGGTGTCTGGGTGACAGTGACTGGGTGGGTGACAGTGACTGGATGGGAGACAGTACTGGGTGGGTGGGAGACAGTGACTGGGTGGGTGACAGTGACTGGGTGGGAGACAGTGACTGGGTGGGAGACAGTGACTGGGTGGGTGGGAGACAGTGACTGGGTGGGAGACAGTGACTGGGTGGGTGGGAGACATTGACTAGGTGGGTGACAGTGACTGGGTGGGTGGGAGACAGTGACTGGGTGGGTGACAGTGACTGGGTGTCTGGGTGACAGTGACTGGGTGGGTGACAGTGACTGGATGGGAGACAGTGACTGGATGGGAGACAGTGACTGGGTGGATGGGAGACAGTGACTGGGTGGGTGACAGTGACTGGGTGGGTGACAGTGGGTGACGGTGACAGCGGGTGACGGTGACAGTGACAGTGGGTGACGGTGACAGCGGGTGACAGTGACAGTTGGTGACAGTGGGTGACAGTGACTGGGTGGGGTGACACTTACCTTGACTGGGTGGGTGCAGCTTGCCGCCGGATGCATCCCCCTCCTTCCCCCAATATCCCCGTGGCAGCTGCCCGGGACAGGAGGTGGGCTTGGGGGAGGGGGTGCGGGAGGTGTACTCGGGGGGCGCGCGGGAAGCTGGCGCGTTGGGAGCGGGGGTGAGCGGGCCCTGCTTGCCCTGCGCATGCACGTTGGGAGTGGGGGGGGTTGAGCGGGCCCTGCGCATGCGCGTTGGCAGTGGGGGGGGGGGTTGAGCGGACCCTGCTTGCCCTGCGCATGCGCGTTGAGAGCGGGGGGGTGGGGGGGGGGTGTGAGCGGACCCTGCTTGCCCTGCGCTTGCGCGCCGGGACCCGGGGCCCGGGACGCCAATGCCCTTTGTCCCCCCCTGTTGGCGGCCCTGAAGACAGGTATAGTACAGTGGCAATCAACAAAATAGGTTGATGTACATTTACTATATAATGACGTTAGCCTGACACGAAACAGACACAGGGCCTGCAATCCTCTGGTTATGTGCTGATTAGTCCTTAGCTTTTGAGTTCTTTTCCTTTATTCATTTATTTGCAAATTAATTACCATAGATGATGGTGTGTATGGTGTGATGGCGTGTATCACGGTGCCACACAGGAGACATAAGCTTATAGGGGGTTCATGTTAAATTGGACAAGAAGCAAAAAGTGACAGTGTGTGTGCGTGCTCATTTGCATGTCATTACCCAGAATCCCATGAATGACAGTGGGTGGGTGGGTGAATGAATGACAGTGGGTGGGTGAATGAATGACAGTTGGGTGAATGAATGACTTGACAGTGGGTGGGTAAGTGGGTGGGTGAATGACAGTGGGTGGGTGAATGAATGACAGTGAGTGGGTGGGTGCTTGGGTGAATGAATGACAGTGGGTGGGTGAATGAATGACAGTGGGTGGGTGGGTGAATGAATGACAGTGAGGGGGTGGGTGAATGAATGACAGTGGGTGGGTGGGTGAATGAATGAATGATAGTTGAATGACGGTGGGTGAATGGCGGTGGGTGGGTGGGTGCTTGGGTGAATGAATGACAGTGGGTGGGTGGGTGAATGAATGAATGACAGTTGAATGACGGTGGGTGGGTGAATGACGGTGGGTGGGTGACTGGGTGACAGTGACTGGGTGTCTGGGTGACAGTGACTGGGTGGGTGACAGTGACTGGGTAGGAGACAGTGACTGGGTGACAGTGACTGGGTGTCTGGGTGACAGTGACTGGGTGGGTGACAGTGACTGGGTAGGAGACAGTGACTGGGTGGGTGGGAGACAGTGACTGGGTGGGAGACAGTGACTGGGTGGGTGAATGACGGTGGGTGGGAGACAGTGACTGGGTGGGAGACAGTGACTGGGTGGGAGACATTGACTGGGTGGGAGACATTGACTGGGTGGGTGACAGTGACTGGGTGGGTGACAGTGACTGGGTGGGAGACAGTGACTGGGTGGGAGACGGTGACTGGGTGGGAGACAGTGACTGGGTGGGAGACAGTGACTGGGTGGGTGACAGTGACTGGGTGGGTGGGAGACAGTGACTGGGTGGGAGACAGTGACTGGGTGGGTGGGTGACAGTGACTGGGTGGGAGACAGTGACTGGGTGGGAGACAGTGACTGGGTGGGAGACAGTGACTAGGTGGGTGACAGTGACTGGGTGGGTGGGAGACAGTGACTGGGTGGGTGACAGTGACTGGATGTGAGACAGTGACTGGGTGTCTGGGTGACAGTGACTGGGTGGGTGACAGTGACTGGATGGGAGACAGTGACTGGGTGGGTGACAGTGACTGGGTGGGTGACAGTGACTGGATGGGAGACAGTGACTGGGTGTCTGGGTGACAGTGACTGGGTGGGTGACAGTGACTGGATGGGAGACAGTGACTGGGTGGGTGGGAGACAGTGACTGGGTGGGTGACGGTGACTGGGTGGGAGACAGTGACTGGGTGGGTGGGAGACAGTGACTGGGTGGGAGACAGTGACTGGGTGGGTGGGAGACATTGACTAGGTGGGTGACAGTGACTGGGTGGGTGGGAGACAGTGACTGGGTGGGTGACAGTGACTGGGTGTCTGGGTGACAGTGACTGGGTGGGTGACAGTGACTGGATGAGAGACAGTGACTGGGTGGATGGGAGACAGTGACTGGGTGGGTGGGTGACAGTGACTGGGTGGGTGACAGTGGCGGTGACAGTGGGTGACGGTGACGGTGACAGCGGGTGACGGTGACAGTGACAGTGGGTGACGGTGACAGCGGGTGACAGTGACAGTTGGTGACAGTGGGTGACAGTGACTGGGTGGGGTGACACTTACCTTGCGGGTGGGTGCAGCTTGCCGCCGGATGCATCCCCCTCCTTCCCCCAATATCCCCGTGGCAGCTGCCCGGGACGGGAGGTGGGCTTGGGGGAGGGGGTGCGGGAGGTGGACTCGGGGGGCGCGCGGGAACTTTACGCGTTGGGAGCGGGGGTGAGCGGGCCCTGCTTGCCCTGCGCATGCACGTTGGGAGTGGGGGGGTTGAGCGGGCCCTGCTTGCCCTGCGCATGCACGTTGGGAGTGGGGGGGGGGTTGAGCGGACCCTGCTTGCCCTGCGCATGTGCGTTGGGAGCGAGGGGGGGGGGGGTGAGCGGACCCTGCTTGCCCTGCGCATGCGCGCCGGGACCGCCGGGACCGCGGGGGAATCACCGCCATTTTTATTAACTTTTTTTTAACTTTTATTTAAATGACCGGGGCCCGGGACGCCAATGCCCTTTGTCCCCCCCTGTTGGCGGCCCTGAAGACAGGTATAGTACAGTGGCAATCAACAAAATAGGTTGATGTACATTTACTATATAATGACCTTAGCCTGACACGAAACAGACACAGGGCCTGCAATCCTCTGGTTATGTGCTGATTAGTCCTTAGCTTTTGAGTTCTTTTCCTTTATTCATTTATTTGCAAATTAATTTCCATAGATGATGGTGTGTATGGTGTGATGGCGTGTATCACGGTGCCACACAGGAGACATAAGCTTATAGGGGGTTCATGTTAAATTGGACAAGAAGCAAAAATTGACAGTGTGTGTGCGTGCTCATTTGCATGTCATTACCCAGAATCCCTGGCTGCAGTGGAAGCATTGTATGCTAAAAGATAATGGGGAAAGACGTGTGTCTGAGACGGGAATGTGCTCACAAGGGGTATTTTTATTTAGGAAACAATGGTGGATTCGGCGCAACTGCGCATGTCTGAGTCAGAGAGGCTCCTGGAGTTCTTCAACAAACTTTATTGGCAAAACACACAAGGGCTAACACCGCATTCTCCCCCTCTACGGACATGCGCAGTTGCGCCGAATCCACCATTGTTTCCTGATCATTTCAAGACGGTGGCACGCAGGAGCAGCTGAGGTGAGCGGGTCCCAGACCGGAGATGCAGCTGAGGTAAGTTTACAATATCCCCCTGCACCCGTCGATTCTGTGGCCAAGCGGAGCTCCCTCGTGTTATGCCCCAGTGTCTGACATTATCAGATTGCTGCTCTGCACACGGAAGCGCAGGACAGAATCTTTGACAATTGGTATTTTTATTTAGTTTTTATATATAATTATTGTGCTGTATTATGGACGGATTATGCAGACTCCAATGTATTCAGAATTAGATTTCCTTATTTGCTTATACTGTATTATATGTCAAAATAACTCCTATATTTGGAGAGAGCCAGTTCGCTCATTAGGCCCAGGTTTGAGCTTTCTTACTGGCTTAATTAGGACTTTTGTGTATACTTATCTGCATTATAACACACAACCACTCACTGTAATGCCGATTCAATGCTACGATTGGCCCAAATCCACAATTAACCCTTTGCCTATTGGCTATACCACCCCTCATACCTTCCTATGATTCACTCCTACACATAAAAACACCCAAAACACAATTGTCGGTGAAAATGGCAATAGCATTTTATTCGCAATCTTATACATACATTAGAAGAACCTTTCCTGGCACCAAGTATAAATATACAGAATAAAATGCAGCCATATTGCACCTGGATGGGAACAACCTGGCTAATCACAAATCTTTAGGCCTGATATTCCAAATGCAAACAGGTTCAAAGCATTATGGAACAATATTGTTATCATTTGGTCCGAGATAACACCAAGGTTAACATGGAGAGGGGCTAAGAATTGGGCTGGGATGGAGACATCTAGGAAGTAAACTAAGCCATCGGTGGGTTCATCCTCTCGTGGTGGGAAGGTGCTGAAGCATCAGGAGATACAAGTATGTTAAGTCAACTGGCATAGGAAGGACATAGTGCACCTATCCCATAGAGGACTGGATGCATGTATATGCAATATTCAAGGAGTGTTACATTTAAGACAAAGCTTACTGATCAGGGTGGTTGTGTTGACACAATTCAAGGAGGTTTTCATTAATGGGTCCTCTGTGTGGTGGAACTGCCATGTCACCCAGCTCAGTGATGCCAAAGAAATACGAGGAAACAGGCGCCGACTGCATGCTTGGGCCTGTTGTTAGTCCCAAGAAGAGATTGGCAGGTGGTCAGCCCGGCTCTGTCCAAATCATAACGTGGAAAAGCTGGGTGCCAGCAGTGCGGTAGGACCTAAGCAGCCACTGAGGGACTTCCTGAGCCGGGGTCAACGGAGGGAGAGGTCAGCTGAAATATGACTGGTAATGATCTCCCTCGATTGACGTTTCAGAGCGGGGGTCGGGGGAAGAAGGTCCGCTGAAATAGGACTTGTGAGGACCTCCCCCCCAAGGCGGCCAGAACTTGTGAATGCTCTAAATCTGTTTTTTTTGCTATGCCAATGGGCAGTTGATGATTTAATGTGTAGAAAACGACACATAGGGTATCTTGGGCTCAAGAGTGTTCAAACAACAGGGTTGAGATATCTGATCTCCCCCTTAAACATATAAAAACTATATGAGGAAATCCGCTCAAGTCCTTGGATATATAAGGGAGCAACCGTCTGGGTATATATATATATATATATATCCCACACACATTTAATAAGTGATGATTTGGGCTCTATAGAGAGTAATTTAAGTTTTCTCACACATTTTGCTGCAACAGATTTTTGTGTTAAGTGCATACATTTTTCTATAATAAAAAGGGACCAGAGACCCTGGCAGATATATATTAATGATACATTTTGCATATACCTGTATAGACTTATTTGACAAGTGACTGCAGTATTAAAGGACCTACTATATTTTGAATATATTATAGGATTATTGATGCAGTACTCAAGTCCTTTATGACTCCTCCATGGGGAATATTTTATGCTTTTAACCTCTTTATGTGATAGATTTGATATAATAAAGTTTTTTTTATTTTTGGTTTATTTTACACTTCCCTCTTTGGCTATATCATTGACCTTTAGGAGGTAATCATTAATTGGCTACCATTGTCAGAGAGGTGTAAATACCTGCAACGAGTGCATATTAGTGGGGTTCTATTTGACTCATCATTGGGTCTTTTCTGTGAACTGTATGTTCTTGTAATCTTTTTTCTGTAATCTAAGCTCTCTCTCTCTCTCTCTCTCTCTCTCTCTCTACGTACATTTAATAAGTGATGATTTGGGCTCTGAATGCACGCTCTATAGAGAGTAATTTAAATTTTCGGACACATTTTGCTACAACAGATTTTTCTATAATAAAAAAAGGGACCAGGGACCCTGGCAGATATATATTAATGCTACATTTTGCATATTTCTTGGGTGGTGGAAGCAGATAGACTGATTTAAATAGAGTAAGGGGTTAGTATTAACTCATTGAAGGTACCTTGCACAGGAGAAAGGTGAGTTGGCTAGAGCATCTGTGTGTATTAACCCTGGTTGCATATCTAAGTCACATGCTCACTTGTGGGCTATTTGTGACAGGTGGTATATGGGATTGAGGGGAGATATTGTTCATTTGAGGGACATTTGTGAAGATGAAAAGTGGGCCAGCTAGAGAGCTGTGTATTAACCAATGTCCCGTATACAGGTCACATGCTCACAAGTGTGCCATATGTGACATGGTCCAATATGTATATTTTATTTACTATGCTTGACAATCTCAACATCTACATAAACAACTCATATTTGCTATCATTTGCAAATTATTAAAGTACTATCTCCACATTTCCATGAGATAAGTAGTTTATTTATAAAATGCTAGCTGATATACTCGGCGTTGCCCGGGATTGAATTTTCATGCTCCCCCTCTCTCTCCGCTCACCCCCTATCTCCGCTGCCCCTCTCTCTCTCCTCTCCCCCTCTCTTTCTGTCCGCTCCCCCCCCCCTCTCTCTCTCTCTCTCTCTCTCTCCCCATTGCCCTCTCTCTCTCCCCCTTTCCCTCTCACCCCCCCTTCCCCTTTCTCCCCCCCCCGTTTCTCCCTCATTGACAGCAATCTGGGCCCTCCTGTACATGAATGCGGCCCCCGCGTTCACATCTCCGCCCCCCCCCTTCACACCTCCCCCCCCCTCCTTCACAGCTTCGTCCCCTCCTTCATATCGGTGATTTCCCCCCCCCCCCTTGACAGGTCTGTTGCCCCACCCTGTTCACAGCTACGCCCCCCCCTTCACAGCTTCTGCCATGCCCCCTTCACAGCTGTGTTCCCCCCGTGTTCACATGTGCAATTCCCCCCCTTTCACAGCTCGGGGCCCACCCCCCCTTCACAGCTCCATTCCTCCCCCATTCACAGCTCTGATTCCCCCCCCCCCTCAGTCACGGACTGGCACCCCCCCCTTCACATCGCCAATTCCCCCCCCCTTCAGTGGGTGGGTAAGTGAGTGGGTGGGTTAGTGACTGGGTGGGTGGCTGGGTTAGTGACCTTTAGTGACTGGTTGGGTGGGTTAGTGACTTTAGTGACTGGGTGGGTGGGTTAGTGACTGGGTGGGTGGGTTAGTGACTGGATTTTAGTGACTGAGTAGGTGGGTGGGTTAGTGACTTGGTGGGTGGGTTAGTGACTGGGTGGGTTATCTCTCACCCCCTGCATGTCTCCTCCCCTGTTTCACCCCCACGCATCTCTCCCCCCCACGCATCTCCCTCCTCCTCGGTCCCCCATGCCTCAAGCGGCAGCGGTGGCTGCAGGTAGGAGCCAGGGAAGGGAGAGCCGGAGAGAGCCGGAGAAGCGGCTGTCTCAGAGTCCTGTCAGAGAAGCTGGATCAATGAGTTCATACAATTAGCCTCTTATCGCATCAGTCTTATCTCTCCCCATGAACCTGAGAAATGTTATTTGTGCAAAATGCCTAGTCAGCAAATAGGAGCAGCAGATCAGACAAGGCTGGAGAAAGGGAAATGCCAGAGACTCCGGATGTGAGAGCTCTACTCTCACTTCAGGGAGCTGCAATCAAGAGAAAGCAGTCACCTATCCAGTGTTAGGGGTATATATATATATATATATATATATATATATATATATATATATATATATATAAACCCTACAGACTTGAAAATTGCAAAGCCAGCAGTACAACCAACTTCACACTGATGATACCCATTAAGATTGAAACTTGTCTGTGAATAGTTTATCTGGCTTTGCATCTGATTCCCATGCTGTGCTTTTAAAGTTGTGTTAACAGTGAGCATCAGCTTATATGGGCTCCATGTAACAATGGTTTTTCAGATAAAAGGTGACACATTGTGTGCTCATATGCATGTAATTTCCCAGAATCCCTTGCTGCAGGGGAAGCACTGTAAGCTGGGGATAATAGAGAAATGTAGGGTTGCAGACCTGCCTAAGACATGTGAATGTGCTCACAGTGATCTTTTTATTTGATTATATATATATATATATATATATATATATATATATATATATATATATATATATATATATATATATATATATTACTGTATAAACACAAGCCCGCACTCACAGGTGAATTCACGCATAGGCACACATGCATCTATAGATCAAGAGCTGACTGATGCAGATAAGACACATACACTGATAGATGAAGGGAAGACTAACATAGATGTATATATGTATATTGTTATTTATGTAGTGCCACCGATGTATGCAGCGCTTTACAATAAAGACAATACATTACAGGGAAGTATAATACAATATGTCAACACATTTAAAATCAGACAGGAAAGGAAATCCCTGCCCCGGAGAGCTTACAATCTAAGTGGTATGTTGGGAGACACAGAGACAGCAGGTGAGGGAATAAGTGCAGTAGATGGCAGTGCTTGGCCACAATGGTTGGCACGATGACTGAGTGCGTGGGACAGTACCCATGAGTCCAGGCTATTGGGATGCTTTATTCAGAAGTTGTGGTTTTAGGTTTGCGTTAAAGGTGGGGAGAGAAGGTGCTTGGCGTATACTGAGTGTGAGGGAGTTCTACAGGCAAGGGGCGCTCTGCCACCAAGACTATTGTCTGCCGGAGATCTCGCCGCTTCACATTTGGCCGCGATTCCAACACCAACTTTACATGTCCCATTTCGTGTCCCGGGTGGTTGCCGTTTCCGAGTGTCGCGTGCCCGCTGCTCCATTTTTAAATGTTCCGTGTGGAGGCATTTAAAGATGGCGCGTAGGAGCAGTGGGCGCACGGGACATTGACATGAGTGACGACCGCGTGATATGTGACATTTAAACATGGGGTCGGTGCCACGCATGAGCACGCAGCCAAATTTCAAGCGGCGAGGTGCCCGGCAGTGAGTTGGGGTGGCGGCAGAGCGAAAGGGGCGGTTTGTCAAGGCTAAACATCTTACACCGTGCTTGGTATTACCCGAAGAGAAAAAAAAAAACCGAATGAGTTTGAAACCAAACAAAAGTCTGTGACCTCATCACAAGCGTGAAAAAATGAAAATGGCAGGACATATTACAAGAAGAAATTACCATTAGTGGACAAAGATGGTACTTGACTAGATTCCAAGGGTAATTAAAAGACCAAGACGACAGGACCAAGATAGTAGGAGGAGAGGCGGAAACCGCAGTACTGTACCTGGAAGATTCCGGCCTTCATCCAGCAATGGATCGACAAGGGAGGAAGATGATTATATATATATTCTTTGATCTTCTCCACGACTGGAGGGAGTCTTTTGGTGCGAAATCGACGTCATCAATCGCAGCCTTTTTATAACGGAAATGCTCAAACGCCAAATTACCACCTTAGAAGAAGCCCGTTGGGGCGAAACGCGTTGTGGTACCTATCTGATACTGGCCCTGACTGCTGGCCTCGTTTGGACTTTATACTTTCTGGATTGGACTATTCTGATGTGAGGTGATTCACTCCAGCTGGGGTGACCCTATCCAGGATGCTATGCTATACTGAACTTTGACCACACAAGCACCGTTAGGAGTATATCCCTTACTCTGGTTCATATATATGCTACTGCAGTATATATCAGTTACTGTACTGGCACTTAATTTTCTATCAGATGTATGACCAGTCTCCTGCATGTCATTGTACTGTAGGTTTATGTTTGGGTTACTGAATTATTTTCCCTGCTCCTTTCTCCCCTGTTCATGTGAGCTACACTTGTAGCTCTATGCTATAGAGGGGTTCATCACAGTGCTCTGTATATGTGTTTAGACATGTTCAGTGTGATTGTTGTGTCATGATTCTGTGTATTTGTGCTTCTTGACATTTTTCTTGGTGGGCCTTCACCACACATTTTCTGTACACAGTTTGGCGTTTAGGGCATTTGCCTTTATTATAATTTCATATAATTTTTTCACTGTACGACCGGCAGGTTGTTAATCACTATGGGTACTTTTGTCCCCATGGTGGTTTTATAGATTGAGGTTTTGTTTATTTTTCTCCCTATTTCTGTGTTTCATGAGTTAGTCCCTTTTTTATTTGTCCATTTATATTTCTTTGAGTCCAGTAGTTAGGGTTTCAGTCAGTTTTTCTGTTTTTTTTCTTTATATATTGATTTAATAAATTTAGCATTATTTTGTATTATATGTCTGAGTGCTTTTCGTGAGGTTTCTTTTTTCTTCTTTTGTGTCCACATACTGTGTATATATATATATATATATATATATATATATATATATATAAAGAAAAAAAGTAGCGCCAAAAGGTGATCAATTATATACCAATAAATGACAATAAATGTTATTATATAGTTACCCTGAAAAATTAATAAATAACAATTAATAATATACAGCAAGCAGCATTATACTAGACCAATCATATGGATACACAAGATAACAAAATCAAAGTCCAATGTCCAAACCCTATGATGAGTCCTGACAGGTAGCACCAGAATAATGTACAGAATCCAGGGGCCCACGGCAGCTCTCACATGGAATAACCAGCTCCACAGCAAAATCTATAGAAAAAACAAAACAGAGAGCGCACGCCCCATAGTGTAACACTGTAACATTTAATAATGGGGAAGGGTGGATAGAGGGATTAAAAACACTCACAAAGTAAAGGTTAATATTAAGCAGTATATGATATATAATCACCACCAGGCATGTCCAAACTGCAGCAGAGTCCAAGATTCGCTGGAATAGGTCACTCAAACAGCGCTGTCCCTCCGGTTCACTTGAAATCTTCCAAAGTCATTTGTTATCAGAGTTAGCCTTGAAATCACTACATGTGCTCACCCGGCCGTAAAGGAGCACACAACGTGATGACGTAGTGTCGTTAGGTACGTCCCTGACGCGTTTCATCGCTCAAATGCAACTTTATCAAAGGGAATGTCCCTGAACAAGAATAACAGTGTTTAAGTACTGGAGGGTCCCAATTGTGATTGGTGGATGGACTAAATGAAAGTCCCTCCCCTAAAACGAGTCGTAGCTATAAGATTATATAGTTTAATTTACCCAAGACAGTTCAAATTAACTATTGTTAATGATTGATATATATGTTATTCTAAAGAGTTAAATAATTCATTGGATAAATGGGCTCTCCAGTAGTGTAACAGTGTTATACGATGTAAGACATAGGATAATGATATATACTGCTTCAATGAGTATAACATACACTATATAGTTGATACAATACCAAAATATAAGGAAGAGATATATATATAAAAAAAAAATATGTAAAAAATATACAATACAAAACAACTTAAAAATATATAATATGTTACACTATTTAGTGCAAATTACATATGCAACAAAATTTAATACACTTAACTAAAATACTTTACACTTCTAATATAGTTATTGAAATATTTATTTCTAAAAATCTTGTGTATAAACAATTGTATAGAAAAAAGAGAATAGGTGCAAAACAGCGCTAGAATTATAAATAAATAAATGTTCAGGCAGCCAGGTGAAAGACTGGTAGTACAACCAGTCAGGGGAACAAATGAAAAAAAGAGGGTTAACCGGCGCCAAAAAAAGGGTAAATACCAGTCCTGTTATGACAGTCCAAATACAGTCCTTGGAATGATGAATGGTGATGATTCTCACCTCAGCAATGCATATATGAAAAAAAGAGAAAGAAAAAGAATAATGGTGCAGTAAAAAAGATCTGCCTGTACCTTTCCAGCATTTCGTAAGTAGGGTTGCAATTTTGCCCCTCCGGATGCGGTTAACACACATGTCCACGCTAATAAATAAGCTTTGTATTATTTTTTAGGCCGTGCTTGTGTTTCATGTTTGTATGCTCTGTTTGTTGTTTTTGTTGCTAATATCTGTGCTTTCCCCCCCCCTCCCTTCCCTCCCCCTCCTGTGTTGATTTACTGCACCATTATTCTTTTTCTTTCTCTTTTTTTCATATATGCATTGCTGAGGTGAGAATCATCACCATTCATCATTCCAAGGACTGTATTTGGACTGTCATAACAGGACTGGTATTTACCCTTTTTTTGGCGCCGGTTAACCCTCTTTTTTTTCATTTATAAACAATTGTATAATATATTATCCAGAGACAATAGTTATGTATATATATAAAAGACCAATCTCTCAATTCTATGTACACAAGTGAAAAAACACACAAAATCCAGCAAATAAAAATTATTAAAATTAATCTAAAATGTCCACATGAATAATTGAATTTATTATCTTCTGAAGAAGGAGAGAAATGTTACCATCACATATATGGTAGGGATGAGTAAGGGGGGGATAAAGGGGGGGGGAAGGGGAGGGGAGGAGGGAAGGGGGGGGGAAGAGGGAGAGAGAAGAGGGAGGGAGGCAGTGGATGGGAATTGTAAAAAGAGGGGGTTGCCAAAAAGAAGCAGCAGAAATTGATTCAGAGAACCAACACCTAGGATGTTTGGGCAGACTTATACCAGAGTACTGGTATCTAAACATTCATTTAGACCACCGGGGGTGAGTGTCCCCAAACGGTGTATCCAAAAGGTCTCCCTTCTACAAAGTGTTTTGAAGCGGTCCCCTCCTGATTCACTAAGAGGAATGTGTTCAATACCCATAATTTTTAAGGATTCTGGATCCTTATTATGTTTGCTAGAAAAATGTCTTGGTAAACTATGGGTACTGACACAATTTATCACATTCCTCCTGTGCTCCAGGAATCTAGTACTAAGGGGCCGAGTGGTGCGACCTACATATTGGAGGCCGCATCCACATTGTATTAAATAAACGGCAAATGTACTGAGGCAATTGATATTGCCCCTCACATTATGTCGTTCATCTTTGTGAAGGGAGGCAAACTCCATTTTGGTGATAAGATGTTTGCACGTGATGCAGCGGCCCCTGCCACATCTGTGATTACCAATAAGGTTCACTGAGGTGGCACCGGCAGCCGCAACCGTAGGTTTAAGTTTGCTTGGAGCTAGAATGTTTTTAATATTTTTTGCTTTCCTATATAAAATGGGGATCTTCTCAGGAATAATATTCCCCAAATGGGGATCACATTTCAAAATGCTCCAATGGGTATTTAATATACCCTGTATGGATCTGTGGGATTGATTAAAAGTGGTAATAAACCTTGAAACCCCATCTACTTGTAATGATCCACTTCTTGGCGTATTATATCTATAAGCATCACCTTGTTGAGAGAGTCAGATACCAGGTCAGGGTTGTACCCCTTTAGCGAAAACTTTAAAAAAATATATATATATATATATATATATATATAAATATATATATATATATATAGCCCTGGTCCCCTTACCAGTGCGGGTCCCCGGCTATGGGATGCTTCCCCGCGCTCCCCCTGGTGTAAACGCAGGGGCTGCGCGGTTAGTTAGGGCGGTGCGGCGAGATAGCCAGCAGCAGGAGGCGCAGGGAGGCTCCGGTGGTTCTCCACTGGTTGGCGCCGCCATCCGGGTGGGCGCCGCCATGTTGGAGTTGACCGCGCGTGCGCGAACGCTTGCGCAAGTGCGGACGGTTACGGAGGCCATCTTAGAGGTGGCAGAGCAAGCGCAGGAGAAGGCAGAGAGGCAGGAAGGCCCTGTAGAGGTTGCGCATGCGCAGGGAAGTGGCACGGCGGCCATTAGGATAGCGCAGGCTCAGACAGGAAAAGGTAGGCGGCCATTACAGAGGAGGCCATGCGGTCTCCATAGGCAGGAGCCTTCTGGGGAACTACACTTCCCAGGAGGCATAGCAGCAGGCAGTCATGTGCTTGAGCTTAGCCAATAGGGCTGAGGGATTCTCCTGTAAAGGGGAGGATCTAGTTAGGGATATTAACAAGCTGGCAGGAAGGAAGTCAGTCAGGGTGGGGAAGCAGACAGGGGAGGAGGTAGGTGTGCAGGGTCAGGGACCCATGCACTAGGCCAGAGACCCTCCCCAGGCCCCAGATAGCCCTGAGTCAACAGTGAGCTGCTTCAGATAGGGACAGACCCAAGAGAGGGATTCTGTCACTTTAGCTGAGCAGGATAGTAAGTTGCAACAGTGTTGTGTGCAGTGCAGCCAGAGTAGTTGCTTTGACTGTGTCAGTGAAAGGCCCCTCATAGGAAGAAGGGGGGCTGCTTTCTATGTTATACAGTGTGTGTTATATCACCAGTGCCAGTTGCATGTGGTGAGCTGCCAGAGTCTGGGATCAGACAGAATCTGCAGCAAGAGATCTTCTGCATGCAGGGACTAGGCTAGAGGTATACCCCCAGGGCCCAGTTAGTCCCCTGAGACACTGTAGAGGAATAACTGTATGTTATAGGGACTGCCTTAAGACAGGGACTCCTTCACCATACTCAGAGAGAAAGAGGAATGCTGCATGACAGTGCCTGGCTGTCAGTACAGCGTGTAGCAGGAAGAGTGCCTGACTCCATAGCAGAGACTGTGGTAAAGGATCATTCCAAACTATGTACTCGGGTTTCATATATACCATATAAATGATTAACTAACACAAGGTCGGTCAATCATCCAAAAGAAAGGACATTTTAATGGTGCACTCCAAGGCTAATTTTTTCATTCTCCATAAGTGAATACAACAAGGGAAATATGTGAATTTGTGAATAAAAAAATACAAAGATAAATCTTAAAATAACACGGGGTGCGGTTAACTCTATGTTAAATGGCTGCCGTGATGTAACTTGTGTGCCAATCTTAATATATAACCCACACTTGCCACATATCTTCGTATCTCAGAATATCTACAATATGGTCATAATATTAGAGCTACACAGTAGTTAAATCCTTCCACAGAATAACAGAATAATTATTTTATATCACTCTATATTGCTGCAATAGAACAAAGAGCAAACTTCTGTTTACTCTAATGACAACACCTAGAGCCAAAATAATTATGGATTACCTTTGTGTGAAACAATTTGTGCTAACTATATGACCACCAATTGTTAAATCATACTGCCACATTGATCACATAGATAAGATGTCCTTTATACTTTTTGATGAACCCTCTGCCTTGATTCCATTGGAGTGATGATTAACCTTGACTTTATCTGCATATGTATTTCCATTTTTATGACCATAACTAGATTTTTTTGGTGCTTTCCCTTATATATCTGTTTTTTATTTGTAGGGGCAATAGGATGTAATGTGTCAGCTTGTCAAGATACTTAAACCTCATATACTAGATACCTCACACATGTTGAATTTACTTAATGATGTTGTTTGGGATAGTCAATATTATTTGGTCACTTGCAACGTCACCTCACTATATACGGTGTTTGAGCACGAACACGGTTGCACAGCAGCTAAATATTTTTGGGAATTAGAAGGTCTTTACACTGAGTCACATATTGATTTTTTAATCACATTAATTAAATTCACACTCACAACTTTTTTTGATTTAATGAAGAATTGTTTTTGCAAATAAAGGGCACGGCAATGGGTCCAGGTTTGCACCGAGCTATACAAATCTCCTTATGGGGATGTGGGAAAATCAAACCATCTGGTCCCAGCATGAGTTCGGTGCAAACCTGGTGCTCTGAACACATTATGTGGATGATATATTTTTCATTCGGCAAGGGGATCACAAAACGTTATTATTATTTTTGATTATATTAATCACAACCCATATACTCTTCAATTCACGCATAAATTTAGTGCCTCGAGTTTGGAGTTTCTTGACTTGCTCATATACATAGAGGATGGTAACATATGCACAAAAACTTATCACAAACCTGTAAGTTGTCTCAACTATATTTAGGCAGATAGCAACCATCTCATCAAAAGCTTGACAATATCCCACAAGGGGAACTTAGGAGAATTGAACATAACTGCTCTAATAACAGCAAGCAACAGCAATTCACATAGATAAGAGCAAACATGGGTTCTTAGATAATGAGTAGTTTATTGCCTGTACAGCATAGAGTATGATTCATACACGAAAGTCAATCAGAGACTCTGCCAAGGGGCGTTCCAAGCAGGCTTTACATACACTTATCATTTTCATTGTCTAACATAGTTTGCTAGTCAGAATATAATGACTACTCCCTATTCTAAACCTATCATCTTAAAGGTCACTTAAAGCAAGTAAAAACTGGGTTAAAACAGCTCAGTACAGCAACAAGGTATGTAAGGATACATTTGATCTATAATTCAGCAGCTATACAGAATTGTTATTATCACTATACTTCTGGGCATTGAGCCATAAGCCTGGCCTTGAGTGTCTACTGCGACCGAAACTCAAACTGGCAACAAGCACATACTTTCCCACATAAATGAATTCAGGAACACAGCATGAGACATAACAAGACAGAGACACAGAAAATACCCGGGCGCTCTCTAAAGTAATGAAGGAAGTACCTACTTGAGGGAAATAATATCACCCTTTTGGTTTGGTGTTTCCTCCTATGGCTCAACCCCACCAGGATCTATTCAGGATCCTCAATATGAACAGAAAAACAAAAAAGGTTGGGGAGCACAGTGTGGACAATAAAACCTTTTATACATACATCGTACAGCAGATGCTAATGCCAATTATAGACTAAAGGGACATACAGCACTGTATGGCACGGCACCCCAAACTCACCTTACCAAACTTGATACCCTCTTCAATTCAATATGCTGTTTCGTCATCCAATGCAACTACGACACACATCACTTTGAAATACTCAAAGAACTAGATTGGTCATCACTTGAGTGTAGGCGCAAAGTTCATTTTTCCTGTCTTGCCTTCAAATACTTTCTGGGCAAGCTACCCCCTATCTGAACAAGCTCCTCACCCCTATCACATGCAGCACTTATCACCTGAGATCTGACTCCAAAAGACTGTTCACAGTCCCAAGGTTCAACAGTATCCGGCCGTTCCTCCTTCTCTTACCGTGCACCCCAAAACTGGAACAATCTACCGGAGACTCACAGCCACCACCAGTCTAAGTTCTTTCAAAACTAAAGCTGTCTCACATTTTAATCTGGTCTGTAACTGTTACATACGCCAATAACATATATTATCTCTAACTGTGCATGCAATGTCTTGTATATAATGTATACCCTGCTCACTTACTGTAACCATGTTTTTGTCATCATAACTGTGCCCAGGACATACTTGAAAACGAGAAGAAACTCTCAATAAATTACTTCCTGGTAAAACATTTTTTAAAATAAATAAATTAACCCGTTGAGTGCCCCCGGGACGTAGCTATTACGTAATTGGGGCCCGGCACTCTGGTGCTGCGGCCTATATGGCACTTAAATGGTTAAACCATGGGTGGATGTATAATATACAAGTTCTACTGGGGAAAAAAAAGCTTAGATGATTTGTCTAGGTTTATATGAGAGAGATATCGTTATTGTGTTTAGAACAGTGTTTGATAGCACTAAAAACTCCAACACTTCTTCAGCACTTCGGCGTTAATGTGTAAGCAAAATCTTACCTAGGGTATGGTCATTAACATAGTAGAGGCCCCTCTTGCAGTGAATTGTATACATTAGGCCACAGAGCATAACTGAGGTTAAGTGGCAGAATAGATAACAAGCTGTGTTGTTATAAACTGTAAATTATTGGCCTCTGTCCCGCACAGAATAAGGAATGTACTGTCAGTGTTTCATTTCTTGAGCACTGAAGAACTCCGAACGTAATATATGTGTGTGAGGTTTTGGTGATCTGAATATCATATCATCAACATATATATATGTACGGACTTGGCTTGAAATCTTCATCTTTGGGACATTAAGCACATTATGAATGACCCCATAGCACCCACCGTGGTTATTGCAAAGCGGTTTACAGTAGATACAGTTAACGAAAGTGAATGAATTGAGTACTTTACCATCCCATGCACGGTCTATCTTATTTCAGAACACCTGGGCCGTTAAGGCCCCTTCATAACATCCTCTGATCAGATTTACAGAGCTCGGATAGGATTGTTTTGCAAGAGACGGTGGACTTTGTAGTGTGACAGGAATAAATAAGTATGTGTTCTGTCCTGAAGATATGCAAATGAGCATATAACTTATTCAAGTTTTTTTCCCCCGGCACTGTAACCTTATCCTGGGAATTTCTGGAACAACAATCAGCTCTGGAATAACTTGTATTAAATATGGTTCGTTACGTAATAAGGTACACCAGTGCATCTGACCGATGACCACTGTAGCCAGAGATGTCTCCTATTATTTTATATTAGGGTTACCGCTTGATCCCAGCGAGATGCTAATCCAGTCCACATTATGAAATTAGGTTAGGGAATTTCAAAACCTGAACTAATTTCCTTTTTAATATTGTTGTAGTGTTGATGGGTGGCGGCAACTGTGGCCTTTATCAACCAACCGCACTTCAAAACCTGGTGTCAATGGGAATCCTTGGGGAATCAGAAACCCCAGTCCACAGTAATTTTACCTGAGGGTTGGCAGGGTCCCACCTTCTGTATGTAACGGGTTTTCTGGACTGGCCTGACCCACCCAATCTCATATTGGCCCCTGTGGTCTAACCAGTCCCCATTACAGTGTGATGTCTGGTGGTGCACCTGTTGGTAACAGGACTCCTGAGTCTCCCGCATGATGGTGTGTGGGGATTTGCCCGCCAGACAAGCAGCTGAGGTAGTGTGCTGAGTCCTACCTATATCCAGTGCAGCGCCTCCACCTCATCAGGATCCCGGCGTCCGCTTGGGGATGAGTCTGATGAGGAACTCCTCTGTGGTGCTTCTCTCTGTGCAATAACTCCACACTTGCACACGAGAGTGTCTTTAATCAGGATCATCTTTATTAGTACGGTGGGCCAGCTGCCCTCCACAATGGGGTGTATTCAGCCTCCCATGTTCACCGCACTTCCCTTTGAAAGGTATCTCTTCCCTTAATTGGTGGGTTCCCTATCTCCCCTTCAGGGAGATAGTCCCTATGCCAGGTCTCTGGTCACAGTCTTATAAGCTGTCTCCTCTCAAGCCTGCACTCAGACTTGCTCCTTGTCTCATAGCTCTTACATAACACTCCAACAGCTTTTCTCTGTCTGCCTTGTGCTGCCAGACTCACAGCTCTGCATCAGACTACTGCAACAATGTTGCAGACCTCCATGTGCCTCTTACTGAACAGAGGCAGCACAACAACAGGAACTCAACTAACTTTAGACAGTGCTGTGTCTTATATCACCTAGGAACAGGCACATCTCTGATGTCACTAACCGTGGACACACAGCATGTTGTCAGTTCCTATGGGACATATGACACCTCACCAGGGTGTGAGGGCAAACCTCCATGATAACTGCTGGCATGCCCATAACTTACCAGGCCTTACTGTCAGCAGGAGAGATGACTGCAGCCATTTTACAGCATGGTTACATGTATAACAAGGTTTTTGTTACTGATATGTCAGTCATTCTCACTCGCTGCCTGGAGCCAGAATGGCCATTGGATGTGGAGGCCACAGACATTCCTCCACTGAATGGGTCACACACTGTAAGTTCTATGTACGAAGATGAAAAACGGCTGCTACTACGAGAGTTAATTTGACATTGAGACCCTTATTTACTAAGTGGGGCTATTCCATAAGACCACTTCCAGCACCAGAACATATCAAAGGGTGCATTGAAATGAATACACCGTAATGTGTGATCCAATGCTGGAAAGGTTTTGTGGCATAACCCCACTTAGTAAATATAGTCCTAAGGGGGTTATGCACAAAACAGTGATAAGTGTTTTTAAGTGAGATACAGTCAGTGCTTTTTGGCGCAATTTATGGCAATTTTTTTAGCAATGACTGTGTTTTGATGATGGAAAGCCTTTAAAGCCCGATACTGCAGTGTTATCACTGCTTTGTGAATCGCGCTGCACGCACTATTGAGAAATAAAGGCATCTATCTCACTTAAAAACACTTATCACTGCTTTGTGCATAACCCCCTAAGTCTCTTGAATCAAGGTATTTTTTTACCAACTTGGGTCAGTCAACAATTTCAAGAGTGGTCACACGCAGCCAAAGCAGGAACTCTGAGTAAATGACACTAGACATAGGGCCTGCCCAAGTATACAACCTAATCTCGCTGCCAGGCACGCAATAAGATAAAATAACTTGCTCAAGGTCACAACGAGCTGATACTGAGATTTGAACCAGATTTGCCCACTTGACAAGCAGTAACATTACCAATGCCCTGCTCCTTGTATACAGTGCTATGTACAGCTCAGATCAATATCAACCTTAACGTTCTCTGTTGAAAAATCCCCTTCACTAACTATAATTTATTTCTACATCGAACCTAAGAGACTTCTGGCGGGGGTCCAACTTGCTGGACGGGCCCTCCTCTGCACCATGCCAGGGACAGGTGTCCTCCCCCTGTTGGCGGCCCATGGATAGTGAGATTTGAACCCGGTTCACCCGTTTCAAAGGCAGTGAGTGACATTACCGCTGAGCTAATCTTTCAGCCTCTAGATGCCAATCAAGCGCAATTTTTAAATAAAAAACTTGATTTGTGTGTAGACACAATTCGGTAGCTGTCATACCCGTTCCCTTCTTCATTCAGATCAAATTGTCTATGGGGTATGTCTAAAGGTATGGAAAAATGCATCTAGACCAGGGGTGGCAAACTTCAGTCCTCAAGGGCTACCAACAGGTCAGGTTTTAAGGCTATCCCTGCCTCAGCGCAGGTAGCTCAATCAGTGGCTCAGTCTTCGAATGAGGCACTGATTGAGCCACCTGTGCTGAAGCAGGGATATCCTGAAAACCTGACCTGTTGGTGGCCATTAAGGATTGGAGTTGGCCACCCCCTGATCTAAACACATACAGATGTGGCCAACGTTATTGAAACCCGTGGCACACTGCAACTGGGGACATACCTACCGGGCCAGCTGGAGAAGCGGCCATTGTTTAGAGTCAGCCATGCAAGAAAGGGGCAGGGCTATCGCGCTATTTCACCCCAGAGGGAGTGTGCCACAGTTTGTAATACTGTCTTTCGTCCTCCAACCCTATTGTTCTGCGCTATGGAATATGTTGGCACGTTATAAATAAATGATAATACTACTGTTAGCCACATCATCCCCGCTCCCCCCCAATGCATGTAGGTGCAGCGTCCCTCCCCATGTATATGCTATGACCAATCGGCATATGACATTTTAAAGTGTGTATTTGCTGTCGTTCACTGTCCCTCTTTGGCAGGCCCTTTCTTGTACTCCTAGCCAGTTCCTTTATCAACAGCTTCCCTGCCATTTATTGGTAAATTCCTAAAAAAAAAAAGGATTATAAACTACATATGTCAGAGAGTAGGTTGAGAAATCTTCTGCCTTCTGCAGGTGTCGTGCAATTAACCGCTGCTAAAAAAGGCTTAGTTTTATATGCATGGGACCATGGTGACAAAATTGACCTTTCTTGCCATTAAAGTAATGATTAGAGAAGCATTTGGGGCAGTGCTATAGAAATATATATATATATATATATATATATATATATATATATACATACATAAAAGAGCTTACTAGAATCAGAAATTGTAATGCAATATATAAAACTTTTCATCTGCCATGTGTTTTTGCATCCACATTCTTCACCAAATCTGAGTTAGGATTTAGGACTAACTAATGTTATTGCTGCTAATGTGAGTAATGCTATCTCTAACTCTGCTGTGGGGGGGCAGGGGGGGTAAGGAGGTGGTGGGACCCAATGTTCAGGGGGTATGTGCCACAACTAGACCACACTAGGTCTGTGCAAAAGGAGGGCAGCGAGATAGACCACTGGTGGGAAGAAGGGAATATACCCGTGGGCCCATTACCATTATGATTGATTACAGCAGGAGATGTGCTGCATAATGAGGCGGGAGGTATATAGAGCAGGAACTGTACTGCAACCGGGTGAAAGGTTCTCTTGGACAGGAGGAACCCGTTATGTAAAACATGTTATTGCCTTGTTTTCCTATGTGTCTTGTAATTCTGTGGGCCGGCTCAATTATTAGTGGTACATAATTATGCTCGTCATGCGGGGTCATGAGGAGATTTTTCACCAGAGGGAGGATCGCGACTAGTGCCCCTGGCTATTGCCTTCCACTGGCCTCAACACTATAAGTCCTGATAGGAACAGGCACTGTTGGGGTTAAACTCCTGCGCAGGGCCTAGCCTGCAGTTGCAGCCTGGATGGGTACTGTGTTGCCATACCTATGGGCAGGCCTAAACCGGCAGTTTGAGTGTCATACCTGGGGAGCTTACTGACTGGGTCACATGTATATGGTGTGATGCCTGTCAGTATCTGGACCTGCCCTGTTATGGGGCAGGGTTACAAGCCCTTCCCACGGGTATAAAAGCTGACACTCCACCAAATTGAGAGTGTGTGGTTGGTGTGTGTCTTCCCTCCCTCAGAGGAGTGGGAGTGTTCCCTTCATCCCATCAGGGGATGAGGAATTTAGGAGGGATGCTTGGGGCCTCAAGCCCTGGGTATCTGGTCCATGGATTGTGGAGGATGCCATACAGTGTACAGAATAAAGATGCAGTTGTACCAACTATACTGTGTAGTCTTTGGAAGCGAAAGAGTTGCCTATGGGGACCATTCTGCTGCCAGGATCCTCATGGGATAGAGGTGCTGCACCCTAAGGAGGAAAAGTGTGCCTTGTTGCTACTCCCACACAACACCAGCGGAGCCCTCAGGCCTTCTGTAAGACCGCAGGTGAGCTAACAGCACCAGAGCACACCAGGTAGCTGCCATATCTCCCATAGGAGTGGGGAGGAGGGGGGGGGGGGGACAGGTGCTTCACAAGTAAGCCCAGTCAACCCTATCGAAGGCTTTCTCTACACCCAGCAATAGCAGCATTGCTGGGGTTCTGGTAGAGTTAACAACGTGCACCAGATCAACCACTCTCCTAATATTGTCCAGAACTTGTCGGTTTGGTATTAAACTAACTTGGTTTGGATGTATAAGCTGGGGAAGAAATGTATTAAGCCTGATAGCCAAGACCTTCGCCAGCAAGAGGAGAGTGCTTCTGCCACCGGCACGGTCCGGGCCCCTCTCATGCCGGTGTGCACCGGAAGCTGAGCCCAGTGTCAGAGGCTCAGCGTGGGACAGACGGTGAGGGGGGCCTGCAGCTGGGGAGAGCTGGACGCGGCGGCAACAACGAGAAGACCGGCAGGTGGGCAAAGAAATTCGGCCTGGCCAGAGGTCAGGCCCAACTACTTTGTCCGTCCGCGGGGCACCCTGCAGCCACCGGGCCCGGGACACTTGTCCTAGCCCCCCCCCGTCGGCAGCCCTGGGTCTGGGAGGCTTAATGTGCGAGCCACCTCAGACGGGAGGCTGCTCCCGCGCGCATCTATGTAGATTTCCATTGTAGTTTAATCACCACTAAACTATGATGTGCGATTCTATTAGTGCTATTACAAATAATCACATGAGATAAATCAACTGTTTAAACAACGTTACATTTTTTAATTAAGATCCAGATAGCATATAATAACTTTGGTAGTTAAGGCCTTCAACTTTCGAGGCAACCAGCAATAAGGTACTGCTAGTACTACTAGTACTGTTTACTCAATGAGTTACAGATTCTGTAGTATAAGAACAGATCAAGTACATCATCAATGCAGTATACTTATAGTCCAGGTGAGTTCGGCGTCAAGGACGCTCTGGTGGTCTTTTATTGTTTAGGCACAAGATTCCAGGCTCTATGTCAGGTGTCTGGGTCCGGCTCTCTCGGTGCAGGGAAGTGGTTGTCTTTTTATAAGAAGGTGGGGAAGCTTGGTTCATTGCTTTCTTTTGCAGATTTAGGTTTTTGAGAATTGCTTCGCCTTCCTGGGTCATCCTTGCCATGTGTGTGTGTGCCCGTCACGGGTGACAATATAGACAGAAGGGAAAAACCCCTCCTATATGTCTCTTTAGGTGTTTCTTAGTACGATGGTGATGTATCTTATATCTTAGTGTCTCCCAGTGTAGTAAGGGAGATTTCCTGAAAGATCTCTAGGTTGACTCCTACGTATGTGATTTTATCTTGAAGTCTGGCCTCCTTCGAGCGAAAGAAGTGGATTCTTATTAAGACATCACAGGGTGGTTCACCTAGTTTTTGCTTTTCTCTGAGTGGTCTATGAGCTCTGTCCAGTTGGAGGGAATCTGGCTCTACGGTACTTCCGGCACTAGTTGAGAGAACAAACACATTAGATACAGATAAAGTACATCAACTGTGTCTGGTTTGCCCCTTAATCTTAGGTTGTTGCGTCTAAATCTATTTTCGAGATCATCACTTTTTTTTCTTGCATAGATTGCTATTCTGGTTACATAGTTACATAGTAGATGAGGTTGAAAAAAGACATACGTCCATCAAGATCAACCTACTGTATGCAAAATGTAGACGACAGATACTTTATCTGACTGAAGGGACCATTGACAATATAAACACGAAACGGAAATGAATGAGAGCATTATACCAGCGTTGTTATATACAAAGATGACGGTATAAAGCTAAAATGAACAGTGTTTGCACATCACATTCATTTTAATATTTAGAACCTTTTATTTTGTGCTTTTTGGAGGGCAAAGTCAGTGATGAGGTCTTCAAATGATCAGCTACGAAGTTTGTCACTTTCGATGCACATGATGCTTAGGGTAATATTTAAATGAAAATGTCCATATTTAGAGAGTCTGCTTTTCCCCTATATCTTCTTTAATGACCATCCGATTTGAAAACTTGAAATACATGAATTATTTTTCTATTTTCGAGGCCCCTCATATTATGAGACTCTAAAAGTGCAGCTCAATTAGCTTATGCGTAAGTCTGGCACTGGTTATAAGCTCCTGGGTAGAAAAAAAAATAGTGTATATTATATTTTCTGTGATATAAAGAGTATAAGTGTACATTTTCACAACAATGAGCTACATTTGGAAAGCTATTAAATATACAGTACCTCAAAGCAGCAATCCCGATCAAAGGCTTATCTTTTTTGCTTAGGTATCTGAATCAGGGAGCAAGTAGTCATGCAGAAGTCCTACATTCCAGGATGATATACAGTACAATTACAGAGAGGGCATACACCCTTCTTCAAAATGGCCATCAGTCAACTTCCTGCTGACAAACCAATCTGTAAGTATGAGTGATGTCATCGCTCATATGTACTGATTGGCTGCTGGCAGCTTCCTGTCTGTGGCAATGTTTTCCCATCCAGGCATCGCAGGGGACAATGTTTCATGAGGTGCCCCAGTATAAGAATGATGCTTGTCTTGTACTGGGACACCACAAGGTTCAAATAACGTGAAATAAAATTTAGCAACACGGATTGCTGCTTTCAATTCTGAACCAACATTGAAATGGAAAAGAAGTTCCAGCAATGATCGAGTTGTATTACACTTCAATACTACTCCAATACTAGTTTGTTTTCGGCTTTGTTCTGGCCAGGTACATTCCAATTCTCCCTCCAATTTGGGTGATTCCCATAACATTTTCACTCTACAGTCCTTAAGATGAGACCATTTTTTTTTAAATTATTAAAACCACCTGAAAATATTGGGTCTCAACCACATGAGGGCAAAACCAAGATGGCAGATGCTTTCTGTTGACCAGATTTTCCCTAAAATTAAATTACACATAGGCTACTCAATTATCGTAATACCCTATTTTGGCCATATGCAGAATGTTACTGTCCAACGTTCCTAAGAAGTTTCTGGCTCCATTTACTTGCTCGGAAAGATATGCGCTCGATTCAGTTGAATGATGGAGAAATCTTCCCGGTCAAGTTGGAGACAGCTTACCAGCGTATTGAGTAATGGTCTTTGTCTTTGCAGTGAGGGCAGAGGACAATAGTAAAGTCTGTGCATCCTGAATTGATTAAAACATACTTTTTCAAGCGAATTATTGTCCAAATTATGTGGATAACCCTAGAAAAAGACCAAAAAGCCATGTTAAGTATACCCTTGAGAATACCCACTATTTTTCAGGCTTTACTACTTTTCATTGGGCCAGCAAAGCTCTTCAAAGGGGTGGCAGACTATTGAGGCCACAACAAAAGACACAAAGACAAACGGAGTCGGCGCACTATGTATAGGCAATATAAATTTATATCATAAAAATATTCCACAAATGTGGATAACAACAGTTACAATAATCAAAGAATATAAAGGAAAAATTAACTTACAATCTATCTAAAAGGCTGCTGAGGTATAACCGGGAGATCTGGAGGTGGGATCCAAAGAAGTAGATGTAAAGCAGGTCCGGACCGATGCCCCGTTGGTCGCGTTCTCCTGTCTCCATCGGTACACCTCTCAGCGGACGAAGTACGTTGTACAAAACGCGTAGAGGTCACGAGCTGAGAGGTGTACCAGTGGAGAAAGGAGAACGCAACCTGAGAAAGGAGAACGCAACCAACGGGCATCGGTCTGGACCCGCTTTACATCTATTCCTTTGGATCCCACCTCCGTATCTCCCGGCTATACCTCAGCAGCCTTTTAGCTGGATTGTAAGCTAATTTTTCATTATATTGTTTGATTATTGTAATTGTTGTTATCCACATTAGTGGAATATTTTTTATGATATAAATTTATATTGCCTATACTTAGTGCGCCCTCTCTGTTTGTCTTTGTGTCTTTTGCTGTGTGAGCCCCCTTTGGGAGCGGAATCAGCTGAAATGTTTTGAGTTGAGCTAACTGATCTTCAGCAAAATAATCATTAGTTGATTCAATACACATTTTAGTATAATCCTACGGAGTTGTGTTCTGAGCGTCCCACTGAGTCTGAATGTGTTGTAGTGACTTTGATGCATTAATGCACTTTTCTAAGATGTTTGCTGTTCCAGGTAGGAAGTATAAAGACTGTAATGTCTCATTTTAAGTGGGTTTCACTTATTAGAGACAGTATCACTTATTAGCAGTATCAATGATTTTGTAGCCTTACACATACCAATTGTAGCCAAAACCCACTAAATCACATCCATTTGGGTGAATTAAATTGATGAATGTATAAAGGTGTTGAGATCAATAATGTTCTTGGTTCCTTCTAGAACTGCTTACAGCAGCATGATATAGCAGACACAGATTATATTAAAAAGCTGCCACATTCACACCCTTTACTGGTATAAGGATTTGTGCCTACTCTTTACATGTGGGGTAGGGTATTATGGAAAAACCCACTACAGTTCTAACTTGTATTAAGGTTGGGGTTCCATTGGGATCCAGCCAGTTGAATAGGTGAATGCATTATTTAACTGGTAAAGAGCACATGATATTTATATAAAAAAAAGATTGAACATTAAGTACAAAAAGGTAATTTTTTCAAATCTTAAATAGTTGAGGGTGGGGAGTTGGGGTTAGTGAGAAGAGGAGTTTTTAAGTCCGGTTGGATTCTGGATAGTCAATGTGGATGGTTGATATCACCCTCATAGCTCTAGTGATTGAACAAACTCAGGATTATCATAGCAATGTGCTTCACTGGATGATAAGTCCACAGGAATAAGGTCCTTCGGCTTCTCCTTTTCTTCCTCATGCTGGGAGCACTTCCGACAGCAGCATCCACAGAAGGAGAAAATAAGCCTGTCCCAGGGAGCAAAGGAGTGCAGCCAGATGGGCAAGAAATCCCAGGTCCTCAGGAACGGTGGTAAACATGATGGGACCTTCTTCTGCAGAATATTCACTATAATGACGACGATTATGATGAAAAGAATAGGGCCTCCCACAGCGGCCAGCACAATCCAGCCAGCAACGGAGAGGCCAAAGACAGCCAGGGGCAAAATAAGGAAGCTGAGGAGCAGGTATAGGACGGCAAACCAGCGATACTTGGCTGTGATGTCTCCGAATTTCTTCGCTATCGGGATAGGAATACGCAGAATGGGTATAATATACCAGAGAACCAAACCAGTCAGGTTGAAGAACAGATGGATAAAGGCGACCTACAAAGGGGAAAGCATGACATGTTTAAAGCCATTGGTCAAAATTACATTACAAAAAGCAGTAGTCATGACTGCAGGAGCAATGCTTTGTTCATCAAGACTAGAGATTTGCGAATCAGCCCAAAAATCCATTTCCCGGCTTTCCGCGGATTCGTCCCCCAAAATCCTCTCAGTGGTGTCAAATCGGCAAACGGATTTGGTAGGTTTTAATCTGCGTGGATTAAATCACACACTGTGATTGGGTACAATCCGTTGATGGATTTGTAGACTCCAATCTGCAGATTCAGCAATCCGTCGGCGGATTCTTAAAATTCCGCCAACGGATTGCCGAAGCCGAGGATTGTATTGCCAATAATGATGAGAAAATCCACAAAACGCGAATCTCCCTTTTTGAGATGGATCCATGGAAATCGGCGAACCAAAGGAACCGGCCGATCCGCTGCGGATCCAAAGCCGCCCCAAAATTCACCCATCTCAAATCATGACTTCCTTTTCAAAAAGGTACTAGCACACGTTGAATCTAGTTTAAAGCACACATTAAGGCTGGTTATAGAATCAGGGAGTTTATAAACCCAAATTTACATTGCATCCATTTTTTAAGAGTTGAACTCTTATACACATTGGAGAAACATTTAAAAACATTTAAAAAGATGCAAAAGCAAATATGTTAAATAAATTATTTCTTCCAATTTGAAATAAGGGCTATAAAGGGCAACTTTTGGAGAAGGAAGATGGGCTAGTGGACTCTGTACATAGGAGACCACGGTATCACTGAATTCATTGATTGACCATCATATACGTTCATGTTAATTCAAGACATTTACATTGCATGATTGAATGTGAAGAAAGAGGAACCTTCTTCTGAAGGAAGTGGTCTGTATGACTGAGGAAGGCCATTCCATACATTGAAACGTTGGTTATGTTCACAGCATATAATGTTTGTAATAGAGGCGGGGGAATAAGGACCTTAGTTTCCATGGGTTCTCATACCTCTACAACAAAATAGTCTGCCCCCACCCTCATGCCCTGAGAATATTCAGAAGTCAAGAGACATTGTACCTGCACAGAATCGATGAGGGTCTCAGCAGGACTAGCCAGGGCTGCCAGCACTGCTGTAGTGGTGGTCCCGATGTTGGACCCCAGGAACAAAGGATAAGCTCTGTTCATGCTTATGACCCCGACACCTGCAATTAAGTTACATGCTGTGAAAACGTGATCTACAGCTGGTGGAAAAATGTAACACATATACCAGGACGAAGATCAAACTAATGGGGAAAAGAAATACAACTAGCGTATCATTAACTTTGTGACTGGCTGATCAATGATTTACTGAAGAATATAGAGTCCTTATTCTAACCACTTACTGATCACATGAAAACAACTGTAACCTAGGTACATGCATCTACAACCTCTTCAGCAGACACATACTAACACACATATAGACACAGACTAACACGCACACATAGACACAGACTAACACACACAAACAAACATACACATATTTCTTCTAATTGGACAGCTCTGGGACAGACCCTACAATACATAATTGTGGCCAAAGGTTTATCATACTTACCCATCAAGGGGATAATAGCCGCAGTGAAGACAGAACTGCTCTGGACAACAAAAGTCATTACGGCTCCGATGATGATGGCCAAATATCCGCTCAACCAGCTGAATGGGAATGGGAAATCTGGGTGGTCCCAGAGAACAGAAGAAGTTAACCACCTCATGCCAAAGTTGTCTCAGGATCTAATTTGAAAGCCACAACCTTTTGAAAGATGTATCAACAGACACTCTAGTAGCCGTATTGGTCCTAGTACAAGTGTAGATTCATGATAGGTTGTGATACTTTGTAATGGAACAACAGTAGGGGTCCTGAAAAGGAACACTGCCTTTGAAGTGGGTGAAACTGGTTCAAATCCCAGTGCCAACTCTCCCTATAACCCAATCACTTTGTTTCCCTGTACCTTAGGTGACAACATTATATTCTTTGGGGGATTACTCATTTTGGCTGCATAATTCTATGTAGAGTGCTGCATGCATTTTAGTGATCTATAAAGAAAAGTAGTATTACATTTTATAGCATTATTATTATTATTATTATTATTATTATTATCAGTGGTCGACAAATCACCAAAAAATCTACTTGCCACACAAAAAAATCTACTCGCCACCTAGTACCAAACGTGTGCTGCTTGAGCCAATAGGAGCTCGCCACGATGTTACATCCACTCGCCCGGGGCGAGCAAATGTATAGGTTTGTCGAGCACTGATTATTATTATTGTAAGTCCTTCCAATGGTACAATAGACCTGTGAGGTTTGAAAGCACAGTCCATTCTATTTCCTCTATAAAGAACGTTCATGTTGTCTGCCGAAAGATATAACAGAAACCCATAACAAACGTACGCATGAAGAGCTGGGGGGGTAAGGGTGGCATTCTAAGGAGGTTTTCAACATGGCAGCAGATCACCCAAATAATATATATTTGTATTTAATGTTTGGTGCCCCCTACTTAATCCAGAAACATACTGTAAAGTAAAATAGCAGTGTAATGATTGTATTATTATTATTGTTATTTTAATAAAAATACCACTTGGGAGCACATTCACGTCTCAGACAGGTCCACAAACCTGTCCTGAAAAAAAAAAAAGAGTTCACCTGAGAATTGTTTTGTTGTTAAATAAATTGTGATTCGTGCATAACCTTTGCTCATCTCTGTGTATATGGCGTTATAAGTTCGATCCAGTTTATAACTGCCCGGTGAGCCAGCAACCTTGACTTTATGCGCCCATCACGTCCGCGTCCAGCCTCCTTCCCCATGCTCTGCTCTTGGTGGTTAGGAGTCTGCTTACCGGCGTTGATGATCTTTTTGATAACCTGAGCGATCTGCCCCTTCAGCACGGAGTTGAGCAGCTTGACGATGAGGATCAGGCAGGTGCAGAGGACCAAGAGAGATGCAGTCAGCAGGATGAACCCCACAGCAATGTCAGGTAGGTTGGCGTTTACAAACATGTGGTGACCTTTTAGTTTGGAGAAAGTATGAAAACGACATACAATGAATGAGCGTGATACATTACAGCCACACCTCACACTGGCGGTATTAAGATATGTTATTTAAAGCAGCAGATCTAGCAATATTCTACGTTTGTTTAAAAAAAAAATAATAAGTCAGTTCTGTACTATGAGAAAATGCTTGTAGCATTTTTTTTAAACAACTCTGTATGACATTTTTAATGTATTATAATGTAACAAGCATTTTTTGTTTATATAGAAACCATTTACAAAGTCACACCCTCTTCCTCTTCTGAAACAGGCTCTGGCACACCCCTTTTTGAGCCCTGCCCTCTCTCTAGCAGTGCACACATTGTATCTAGTGACTGCCTGGTCACATGATCGTCCACACAGAACTTTGCATCTTTGGTCCTCTTCTGCTGCACTGACAGCCATTTAGTGAACCCTCAAGCCAAATCTTCATGATTAGTACTGTAATTAGCTAAGTTGCCGATCGATTGGCAACTTAGCAAATTACATATTAAAGGGGAATATATATATTTTTAATCCGTCAGCTTGTACTGCTGCTTTAAGGTAACTACAGCGTAACAATAACAGAGATAGGAGTAAACTGTGCCCGATCAATTCTGTCCCTCCCACTTCAGTGACAGTATAACGCAGAATGGGCTGTATTTACCAAGTCGTTTTCTGCCATGAGGCACCGTCCGGCACTGGAAAACACATTCAAGTTCAATGCATTGTAACACGTCTTCCAGAGCTGGAGGGCGTGATAAAGCAGAAGACTGCTTAGTAGATATAGGCCCCGAGGGTTTATTCAATAAAGATTGGTAGTGCCAAATCAGCACTGTCACACGCTGCTGAATATAACCCATTGTAAGCAGGCTCGCCGACAGCGTTTCTGGGGCACAGGGCAGAGCGTTTCATGTGGGTCCCGGGGAAGCTGGGCGGGGAAAGGAGGACATGCTGGATGTAGGAATCTAATGAAACAAGGTTCCTACAACTGATCAATGTCATTAGATAATAAACGGCACTGTCCTGAAACACATCCCTTCCGGAAGATCGCAGTGTCTTGCTCATTCCCCATCTCACATTTCTTTATGTTCTCCGTGTAGGTGATGTTCTTCTCCACAAACGTCCCATTTTCCGTCTCGAAGCACTGAAAGAAGTCGCACTCAGTTGCGTTGGTCACAGAGACGTTTTCGGTGACCTGTTAGAAACAAACCGCAGGTGTTTAATACCATAATGAGAAGTAATATGTTCCTTTAAAGGTACTAGCAATGGTTTTATGGCTGCATACCCTAAAACCACAGCACTTCCCCTATTGCTGCTCTGGGGCAGGCCTCTCGGTCACAGGAATGGTTACATAAATAAGTACAGTAGTTGGTTTGTACATGCATGCAATTTGGCATAGCACAGGGGCGGCCAATTCCAGTTCTTAAGGGCCACCAACTGGTCAGGTTATCAGGTTATCCCTGCTTCAGCAAAGGTGGCTCAATTTTGAGCCACTGATTGAACCACCTTTGCTGAAGCAGGGATATTCCAGGTGCTCTTCAGAAAGATATTGTTAGAGTGCTCTTCACATAAAAAACCAACAGCTTCAACTTCCAAGAACCAAGGGAGGTCACTTGCAGAACAAAGACATGTTGTAGCCATTGATATTGGAAGTAAAAGCACACAGTATAACACATGGGGGTATTCACTACTGAGCATCAGGATAGCAATTCTGCCACCGTTCAGTTCAATGGTGGGTTTTCGCTTGGTAAAAGGTCATCAACTACTGCACTTTAACAAATGGCTCGCACGGATGCAACCACGTTCTCGAATTCAGGTGTTGGACTTTGGTGGCACTTACAGTTCCCATCACAGCTACAACAGGCTGACATTTACAAACGTGATGACTTGTTAGTTGGCAGTGGTCAAAGTAACTTAAAAAAAAAGTAGTGGTACTTAGTCGAACTTCAAAAGATTCGACACGCGGATTAGATTGTCAAAAAAAAAACAAAAAAATCCGGAAGAAGCGAATGGTCCTTTTTGAGGATTGATTTGCGGAAATCCGCGGACCAACGGAACCGGCCCATCCGTGTCAGATCCAAATCCAGCCCCCAAATTCATCCATCTCTACAGTATTATATGAAATCAATGCAAGTAGGTACACATTCAAATTAAACCTGTCCATGACGGTTCATGCATTTTTATTCCCATAGTTTTTTTTAGTTTCTGGGAATTACTTGGCTCTGGTACTCACAATGAAATTCTTCGTTACACACCACTTCTTGATAAGACTCATGTTCTTGCTTGCTCCAGTGGGACCTCCAGCTATTACTGAGCTATCTAGCTGCAGGGGTTAAACATGAGAGATAATCAGGGATGCCACAAGATGGATAAAAAGATAGAAAGGCAGGCAAATACATACATAGACAAGTTAATACTTAGATAAAGGGTCAGACAGGCACACAAATAAATAGATATATAGATGATACATGGTAGATATATAGATGATATATAACTACTGTAGATACATTATAGATGTTAATATATGATAGGTAGGTATATAGATAAATAGACAGTCATTTCCTACAGGGTGAAGATAAACCTCTTACCTTTATGATGAGTTGAGTGAAGGGCTCTGTAATGACCTTCAAGATATCTGGGGCTTCTCCTCCTGATTGAATGTTGAAGCTGTCGATGATGGCTTTGGAGACATGATACAGGTAGCTCGTGCCAATCTCAATGGGCAGCAAGACAAGGACTGTCATCCAGTTAAATATGCCGTGTACAGCTGAGCCCCCAAAAGCCCTGAGACCATGAAATTCAAGCTGTTATATTCTTAATAGTCAGTGGGGAGAGTGTGTGTATGTATGTATATATATATCTACTATATATTTCAGAATGTTTGTCAGTCTGCGTGTCTCATTGTGCACATTCAAACTATAAGTATGGTTTGATTTATCGCTATATTTCCCTATTTTTGTTATAATATCAAGTGCTGTTGCTTACCACAGATAGCCTGACTAAAAACAATTAAACTTGGCCTGGGGTTCCTCTCTCTGCCCGGGGCAGATTAGTCAGCACTACATTTTACTAAAAGTTGTAAATGCTCTAGCACAGAATTAAAGTCTCTGTGATCAAGCAGTGAGGACATTTCTCTTCTCTCAAAGAGCGGTGGTCAAAATGGAACACCCTCAAAGCAGAGGCTTATGGGAAAACTTTAGAAACTCATTATAAACAAATGCATCGGATAAGTGCAGGGAAACCTAAGACAAAGAAGGAGGATAGGACCAGAGATGATAAAGGCTTTACAGTTTCAATGTATTATAAGGGACATATCTCCTCTTAATGAGTAGAGTTCTGCGGTATTAAGGCACGGTAATTAAAGGTTTAGCTATCTTATTTATAGGCCAGGTAAAAAACATACCTTCGAAACTCATTCCGGTCCCCAGATTGTGCCAAGGAAACCAAGGTACTGGTGACTGAGGTCCCTACGTTGACTCCCATGATGATGGGGATGGAAGCCTTCACTTTCAGTACTAGAACACAACAGAAACAGACCAGCTTTTTAACTGAGGTTTCGTACAGAATTTAAGCTAATGAACAGAAGTCTCCGCCTGCCACAGCTAGGCCGCTGAAACAGGTACACCGGCATTGCAAATACAATACGAGCTTCTTAATCATGTGCTTAATGTAAACGATCTTTTTTTGCTAGTTGAAGCTTTATATATTTTTTTCAATGGTATATCCTTTGTATGCGTATGAGGTATTTCTATTCTGACCGCCTGTGCTTCACTATATAGAGATTCACAACACAGAAACCTTTGCTCAGCTAGTGTGCAATATATGTGTATAAATGGGGGTGCTCAAAAGGGAGACGATCACTTAGACGTCAACTTAAGAAAAGAGAAATCCCTGTAGATGGCACGAAATCTCCTAGCGAGCAGATCCTTCCTGCCATCTTTTTAGACCAAATGATCTCACTAACATTGCGCTGTATTTTAATTTTATGTTCTATATTTGCCATATTTTTTCAGTTCCTAAAGTAAAATGAAGTGTTAAGTAACTCATTAATCACCCTGGCAATTGGGAGTTTCTGTGCTATCACAGGGACGTCCTTCTCTTAAGTTTATTAGTGTTTAGAGACACTCTTAGGCTAAGATTACAGTGCTTACCTGCGCGCGCGCGCGATGGACCGCATAGCCTCACGTGCACGCCTTTTGCCCCAGCGATGTGTGCACTGAGATGCAGGCGATTGGGGAGGCGATTGGGGAGGCATGGCGGAAGCTTCACGAAGCTGGTTCGCCCTCATTGGCTGAACCGCTCACGTGATGCTGACGTCACGCGGCCGCTCTTGAAAAGACACATTTTTTGTCTCTTCAAAACGCGGTCGCGCCGTAGCGCACTGCCGTGCCCGCGTGCGAGCGCCATCGCGCTGCGTATAATCTTAGTCTTATGCACTTGAGGATTTTTACTTTTATTTTTTAATGGACTCTCAGATGTTTTTGTATACAAATAATTAGATAACGTTTTCTGTATCCTTCGGTATGATTGAGCACGGCTGGCGGCCATAACATTGTGGCTGGATGTGTCCGCGTTCTCACTCCTGTCTATTTTTGACTTACTTGAGCAGCATGTCTCTTGCCTATTTACACACACACACACACACACACGCACGCACGCACGCACGCACACAAACACACACACACACACACACTCACACACTCACCTTTTAATCCACATGTTGCTGTACTTACTTCCTGAAGACACCATACTGACGATGATGGAGGAGGAGGTGCTGGAGCTTTGGACCAGGACAGTGACCAGCACTCCGATCACCAGCCCAGCAATGGGATTGGACAGGATGCTGTTGTCACTGAAGATATCATTTGTGAGTTTACCTGCACAGCGAGAGAAAGGGGGATGAAGAAAACCAGACAGGACGAAAGAGAGAGAAAAGGGATTTCAGATAGGAAGAAAGAAGAAATGCCCATTATTCAACGGTAGTTCTGAGATGGTGTTTTTCTATTTTTCACACGGTTCACAGAGAGTCTCATAACAAGACATTTATAGCTGAATGACTATTGATTTGCAGAGTTTATAATGCACGACGTGTCAGGGAACTTCCTTCCTCAGGTGCAATATTCGACCTGAGGAAGGGAGTTCCCCGACACGTCGTACATTATAAACTCTGCAAATAAATAGTCATTCAACTTATGAGACTCTTTGTGAACAGTGCGGCACATAGAGGAACATGATCTCTCAGAACTTCAACATATGGCAGAAGCAAGATCCCAGACATTGTTCAGTCACTGTAGGGTTGTCAGGTGTCCAGTATTGAACCGGACTGTCCTGTATTTGGGCACTGTCCAGTAAAAAATTAGAGGGAATACTGGACATGTGTGTGTTTACCGGTATTACCTCTATGGACGTACTGTAGTGACCTGACCGGCTTGGGGGGGCCGGGGGATTTCCCCAAGTAGAGAGAGAGCATGGCTGCTGCTAAGGGGCTGGGAAGCTTCCTCCATCCTGATTGGCGGCTGCTGGGTAATGCAGCCAATTAGGAGGAGGTGCCAGGAGCCTGGGGGTGGGGCCAAGGAGAGGAGAAAACAGCATGGAGCAAAGAGAGGTGAGAGGGGTGTGTGTGTGTCTCGAGTGCGTCACACCTTTCACCCTTGTGTCCAGTATTTTTGGAGAAGCCACCTGGCAACCCTAGTCAGCACCGACAGAAGAATACATCTAAATCACCCCCATGATACGGATGTGGTAAGATCACAAATGACCGTTATTATTCAATGAGAAAGAAACTCATACTGTGCTTTATTGCATTCTGGGACATAGTAACCAAACAGAGTGTGGTATGGGTTAGCACCACTTATTAACTACGGGCCTAAATGAGGAGCATGTACTACTTACTTCCCACCAGCTGGAATGCAGAGCTCAGAACATCTAAGGAGCAGATGAAGAAGTAAAGGAATCCCAGCAGAAGGCATCCCTTCAATATACCGATCACAACACTCTTTATCCTTTGCTTCGTGTTTAACTCTGGAGTAAAAACCATGATGTATAATTATTGGTTTGTTTATTCATTCATTCTTAAGCATCGATGTCCCTTTAGTGCTAATCAACAATAAAAACAGTAGAGGAAAAGAGGTAAGAATGCTCTAAATGAAAACTTGTTGTGGTGTAATTGTATTCACATGTAGCTTTCTAACTTTAATCCCAGTTCATTCACATTTAAACTGTCACTTTATTTATTTGGGAGAACCGGGATTAAACTCCAAAGACATGATAACACAGGTTGGCAATAGTGAATTAATAGTTAAAAATAAATAAAAATCCCCAGCAGTTCCCAACCAGAGCACTGGTAAACTGAATACCCATCATAATTATAAGAACAGGTTTAGAGAAGACAGAGCCAATGATAATGCCTGAATTACCAAACAGCCAACAGCTGGCAGAGCCAGATGCAAACACATCATGCGCACTCACCTACCTACCTTGTGGGACTGAAGTTTTTAGCACAGTGTATGTATATCTTATATATATATATATATATATATATATATATATATATATATATATATATATATATATATATATATATATATATATATATATATATATATATATATATATATATATATATCCATGTAGCCAACAACAATGGTTTTTCAGGCAAAAGGTGACACGGTGTGCTCATTTGCATGTCATTTCCCAGAATCCCATGCTGCAGTGGAAGCACTGTATGCTGGGTGATAATGGTGAAATGTGACATGTGAATGTGCTCACAAGTGATCTTTTTATTTACTATATATATATATATATATATATATATATATATATATATATATATATATATATATATATATATCAACTGTAAATATTCCTGTATATTCATTTGCATGTCTTAGACAGGTCTGCAACCCTGTGACTTTCACCATTATCACCCAGCAAACAGCACTTCCACTGCAGCAAGGGATTCTGGGAAATGACATGCAAATGAGCACACAGTGCCACTTTTTATCTCATGCTCACATTACATGAGCAACCCTTAGTCAATGCATGCTGCTTTAAACACAGCTTTTAAGCAAGGACTTGGGAGATGCAAAGTCAGTTAACCCACTTACAGACATGTTTCAACCTTGATGGGTATCATCAGTGTGAGGTTGGCTTGCTGACATTTGCTCAAATGAGATAAGAGTAGGTAATCACCACGACTATTAAGGTTATGGTGGGTAAAAAAGTGACCAAAACCCTCCACAGTAAAGCGTAAAGCAACTGTAAATATTCCTGTATATTCATTTGCATGTCTTAGGCAGGTCTGCAACCCTGTCTTTCACCATTATCACCCAGCACACAGCACTTCCACTGCAGCAAGGGATTCTGGGAAATTACATGCAAATGAGCACACCGTGTCACCTATTGCCTGAAATCTATTTTTACATGGAACCCTTATACGCTAATGCGCACTCACCACTCACAGGTAGAAACCACTCACAGACATGTTTCTACCTTAATGTGTCTCATCAGTGTGAGGTTATAGGATTTACCATACACATTTTAAGTTAAGGTTGAAACATGTCTGTGAATGGTTTCTCGCTTTGCATCTGATTCCTTTGCTGTGCTTAAAAGCTGTGTTCACAGCGAGCATTAGTGTATAAGGGTTCCATGTAAAAATGGTATTCAGGCAAAAGTTGACACGGTGAGCTCATTTGCATGTAATTTCCCAGAATCCCTTGCTACACACACACACACACACACACACACACACACACACACACACACACACACACACACACACACACACACACACACACACACACACACACACACACACACACACACACACACACACACACACACAGCGCCCACAGTGTCATCAGCACTTTACAAAGACAATACAGTACAGGGAATTATAATACAATAAGCACAACAAAGTCAGACATTAGGAAAAGAAATCCCTTCCCCAGAGAGCTTACAATCTAAGTGGTATGTTGGGAAACTTACAGAGACAGCAGGTGAGGGAATAAGTGCAGTAGATGGCAGTGCTTGGCCACAATGGTTGGTAGACTGCTAAAACTCTGACACAGACCCTCATTCTCTCCCGTCTCAACTACAGTAACCTCCTGCTGTCCGGCCTTCCTGCCTCTCACCTGTCTCCCCTGCAATCTATCCTCAACGCTGCTGCCAGAATCACTCTACTCTTTCCTACATCTGCCTTAGCATCCACCCCTGTTGAAATCCCTATCCTGGCTTCCTATCAAATCCTGTATCCCACACTCAATTTTCCTCACTTTTAAAGCTTTACACTCTTCTGCCCCTCCTTACATCTCAGCCCTAATTTCTCGCTCTACACCATCCTGACTCTTGCGTTCTGCTCAAGGATGTCTTCTCTCTACCCCTTTGTGTCTAAAGACCTCTCTCACCTTAAACCTCTCTCGCTCACTACCCCACACCTCTGGAATGCCCTTCCCCTCAATTTCCAACTAGCACTCTCTCTATCCACCTTAGACCCATCTTAAAAAACACCTTAACGAAGCTTATGGGTAGCTCCGTGGCGTATACTATACATCTCATACATAAACCATGGCCCCTTATAGATGCACTTACCAGAACACCTTCCTACTGTCTCTGTACGTTCCTCCTACTTATCAATTAGATTGTAAGCTCTTCGGAGCAGGAACTCCTTTTCCTAAATGTCTGAAAGCACTTCCTCCCATTATGTGTTATTTGTATTATTTGTTATTTATATCATTATCACGTGTATTACTGCTGTGAAGTGCTATGTACATGAATGGCACTTCATAAATAAAGATATACATACATACATACATACATACAGGAGCGACTGTGGGTGTGTGACAATAGCCATGAGTCCAAGCGATAAGGATGCTTCATTGAAGAAGTGGGTGTTCAGGTTTGTCTTGAAGGTGGGGTAGTATTATAAGACGTGTAGGGCTATTAATTTCTAGCAGCCAATGCTGAGCATTTTGCTGGCCCACAGGATAGCGTTTGGAAACAACCAAGGTAAAAAGAGGAAAATAGCTAAAAGAGGTAAAAAAATGAAAAAGCACTTGTCTGGCACAAGGGACCAGTGACCCATCAATACCTTTAAAAAAAATAAATGTAAGAAGAAAGTGAAATGGCGATATGAAAGACAAGCAGATCTATAGTATTTTGTCCTTCTGTGGTGGGAAGAACAGGTTATTGGTGTCAGAAGGCCCTTCTATCTTTGATGTAGTCAAAAGTTTTTCTCTCTTCCATCTACTCCTAACTTTTTTTTAAATTTGGTCTCCTTGTAAGATTAGTTGATAATAAGTCTTGTCCCAGTCAATTGACAATCAGTTTGTTGAGGTTGTGCTGAAGTGATATGGACTTTTGCTAACTTGGAATGAATAGGACTTGGATCCTATTCCTAGTTCCATTTCACATAAGCATTTATTGAGAGCATCTTGGAAACATGACTAGTTGGTGCCATACATACCTTTCCAGGAAGGACCAGCAGCTTGCAGTTCTGGTAAAGCCCAGGGGTCATCTTTATCATGAATGTCTTCGTCAATGGACAGATCATTCGTTGGTAGAGTTGTTGCATCTATATATTAAAAGCTTCATTTTAAAGGGTTGGATACAGTTATGACCAATGCTATTCACCATGGGCACCACAAGTCATTACAGATCACATACTGTATAAGCATTACCAATCATTTCAATAGAAAAAAAGTACAGCTATACCCCGTTATAACACGGTCCTTGGGGGCCACAGAATGAGACCGCGTTATAACCGTGATCACATTAAAATTAAATAAATATATTTATAATAATGTATTGGACCAGTATATGGAAGGTCCTGAGTTCGATCCCTGCATGTGTATTATATAAAATGTATTAATATTCAATTCCCACATGGTGTAAGTGTAGGTGTGTGTTTGTGTATGTGTCCGTTAGTAATAAAGCATCGATTTGAATGTTTAAAAAAAAAATGTGGACGGGGATGTGTGTTGTGTCATGTGACCCTCCTCTGAGACGCCGCGCACTAGAGCTGACAGCGGCAGAGAGGAGAGCCCGTGGACACAGCTCTATGAAGTGAGGAGAGAGCTGGCAGCTGCAAGTAAGTCCTCGCGCGGTAAAATGGAGGTTTTCAAATCGGGAGCCACACTCAGACCGCGTTATAAGCAGATTCGTGTTGTAGCGGATCGCGCTATAACGGGGTTGAGCTGTATATATGTGATATGTTGTGATATAATAATGAAACTAACTGGAAAATGGAGATGTCCACCAAGGCAGCACTGTGTTTGCTGGGTGCTTGTTCGTTGCAGCCCGGCAGCTGCAATCACATATTACAATACAAAAAAGGTCAAACTGCACACCAGTCTTAAAACCAATAAAAAATGTATTGAAATATTGACATTTTGGTATGAAAGTATATCAGTCCTGGAAGGTATAGTTTTATACTGAAACATCGATTTTTCAATACCTTTTTTTATTTTATTTTAAGACGGGTGTGCAGTTTGACCTTTTTTTTGTACTGTGATATAATAATGGCCAATGGCAAGAGTCAGATCAGAACATGCCTATCTGATCAAATGTCCTTCTTGCCTCTTCTTTATATTCACAGAAGGACTAACTAGACAAATAGAATTTCCTCCAGTTTTATTCTAGTGCAGAAATGACCCTATTCAATTTTGTACATAAAAGTAATACGTTTTTTTTTCAATCTTGTTGCTGCTTCGCAAAACCAGAGGCGGTCATGGGTTATTTCTACTTCTGAGGTAAAATATCACGATAAAGCAGAAGAAATAGATTTAATAAGAAATAAGCCTATGTATTCTGCTTCCTCCAGTGGCCTATAACTCTAACAGAGCATGGCATTGCTTCACAGATGTAGCTCTATCGGCCTTAATTGCTCCCACTTTATAGCTCTGACATTTGGTGGTAGCAAACCGCATTTTGAATTGACATGTCTATGGACTGCTAGCCATTAGGACTCTGCATTACATTGCTTGTCTGCTTCTTTCCCAGCATCAATAACCATTGTAATAATAATATTGTAATATTCATAAATCTCAGATCTCTCCGTGAGTTTCTGTGGATACGAAAAAGTCAGTATCAAAAGCAGAAGTGGATATATATAATATATTTAATACAGTCGTATTTTACAGTTGCCTGTAGTCTTACCAAATGGTAGGTTCTCCAGTGGCACCTTTGTCTGCGTTTCATCAATGGTCAGTGTTATTTCAGCGAGAGGTAACTGTGGCTTGGTGGTCGGGAATGGCTGGTTGGTTGTGAATGGCTCATTGGTTGTGAATGGCATGTTGGTGTCACTGCTTTGAGATCTTTCGCAAGTCTGGAGGTGGTAAGCTGAGTTGGAAACACAAAGTCATATCAGGTTGGTGACACGGGCAGCAAAGAGTTAGTAGCATATAAAACCACGTTGGCTAATACGTTTCCAAGATGTTGAGAAAGCATTATTTTAGTTTCTATGTCCGTGTTTCTCATTAGGTTGTAAACTTTTATGATCATGGATGTTTTTATACCTTCTGTACGGGTGAGGGGGATTACCTATATACTGTATACAGTAGTTAATTATGTACAGTTTGTATGTTTAAGGTAGATAATACAGTGAGTTGTGTGTTTTCCTTTCTGTTGTATATCCTGCTCTCTACTGGAATAAAAAAGTGTGACTGAGCCTTTTAAACCACAGATCATATTTATCACATTGCAGCACATGCAGCAACTCCTGTGTCTATCACTTTATTAACTCAGATCGTCAACGTCTGGGGTGAATGAGGGCTATTTATCAGAGGTGGTTGGAAAACTGGGGTTATGAAATCACAGTGAAAGCCCTTCATAAATGTAGTTCTGTTTTCTGGCAACAAAATTAAATGTAATTGTAATGCATCAACTATAGACTATAACTATAAAAAAATAATAATTAATAAATCCTTGTCGATCCACTGCTGGATAAAGCCCCCCTATACCCCCAATGATCTTCCAGGTACTGCGGTTTCAAGCCTCTCTTTTCCACTATGCTCCAATATATATATATATATATATATATATATATATATATATATATATATATATATATATATATATATATATATATATATATGTCTGTAAGGATCCCTAGAGATCCAATATACCGGCACAGCACAAGAAATAATCACAGAAAGTGGTTTATTGGGTCCAAAATGCACACATTACTGTTGGAAGTACTACCATTCACCCAGTAAGCCAAGCACGCTACCTAGGGGTCACACTCAACTCCTCTCTCACATTCTCTTCTCACATTCAAAAGGTAGCTAAAAACTGTCGTTTTTTTCCTACGCAATATTACCAAGATACACTTGTTCCTCTGTTGCTCGACTGCAAAAACTCTGACACAGGCCCTCATTCTCTCACGTCTCGACTACTGTAACCTCCTGCTGTCCGGCCTTCTTGCCTCTAACCTGTCTCCACTACAATCTATCCTAAATGCTGCTGCCAGAATCACTCTACTCTTTCCTAGATCTGTCTAAGTGTCTCCCCTGCTGAAATCCCTCTCCTGGCTTCCTATCAAATCCCGTATCACACTCAATTCTCCTCCTCACTTTTAAAGCTTTACACTCTTCTGCCCCTCCTTACATCTCAGCTCTAAATTCTCGCTATACACCATCCCGACTCTTGCGTTCTTCCCAAGGATGTCTTCTCTCTACCCCTTTTGTATCTAAAGCCCTCTCCCCCCCTTAAACCCTTGTCACTGACTGCCCCACACCTCTGGAATACCCTGCCCCTCAATATCCAACTAGCACCCTCTCTATCCACATTTAAGACCCACCTTAAAACACACCGTCTTAAAGAAGCATATGAGTAGCTCCATGGCTGATAATTAACACCTCATACATTAACCTTGGCCCTTTGTAGACGCACTTAACAGAACGCCCTCCTACTGTCTCTGTACATTCTTCCTAACAACAAATTAGATTGTATGCTCTTTGGAACAGGGACTAATTTTCCTAAATGTTACTTTTATGTCTGAAGCACTTCTCCCCTTTATGTGTTATTTATATTATTTATATGATTGTCACATGTATTACTGCTGTGACGCGCTATGTACATTAATGGCGCTATATAAATAAAGACATACAATACATACATACATATGCCTGACGTTTCGATCCCCAGGGGGACCTTCTTCTTGTGCTGTGCCGGTATATTGGATCTCTAGGGATCCTTACAGACTAGAACTATTGACCCTTTACCGTGCACCACACCTCTCTCTCTCTCTGTCACCCTCTCTCTCTCTCTCTGTCACCCTCTCTCCCTCTGTCACCCTCTCTCCCTCTGTCACCCTCTCTCTCTCTGTCACCCACTCTCTCTCTGTCACCCACTCTCTCTCTCTGTCACCCACTCTCTCTCTGTCACCCACTCTCTCTCTGTCACCCTCTCTCCCTCTGTCACCCACTCTCCTCTCTGTCACCCACTCTCTCTCTGTCACCCACTCTCTCTCTCACCCACACCCTCTCTATCTCAGTCACCCTCTCTCTTTCTCTCTCACCCACACTCTCTCTCTCTCTCGCCCTCTCTCTGTTTCTCTCTCTCTCAACATTACACAATCTGAGAACACACATCAGCAAGAAGTGTTACGTCAGTCTCCAGTTTCACAAAGGCTTACTGTACTGTATGTAGCAGACTTTAAATGAACCTCTGTGTCTATAAAATACATACACTCTAAAACAGGACAGGTTTTATGGCTATCCCTGCTTCAGCACAGGTGGCTCAATCAGTGAAGCAGGGATATTCATGAAACCTGACCTGTTGGAGGCCCAAGAGGACTGGAGTTGAGCCTCACTGGTCTAAATAAAAAACGACCAGAGTACGTTGTATTGAAAGACTATTACAGCACAGCGTAGATTTACAATGATGTGACCTGCATCAATTCTAGCACTTCCATTTTGACATAACTTAACGGCGTTTTTCACAGCGAGTGATCGACCTGTGGAATGAACGGCTGGCCCAGACAGTCCAAAACCCAACGCATTTCCCACTGGGTAGAGAAACGCATTGGCAAATCTGTATTAAAGTCTCCCAGCTGCAAAACCGCAGGAAAAAAACACGATACTTTATTTATCAAAGCCAAACATCTCGTACAATGTATCATTATCCCTTTTCTTTGATAATTTATTTATTTATAAAATGTTTTACCAGGAAGTAATAGAGATACCTCTCGTTTGCAAATATGTCCTGGGCAGATACATAGTTACAAATACATGACTGCATTAAGTGAGCAGGGTTATACATTATGTACAAAGACATCGATACATCTGCTAGTTTTACAGGTGGACGATTAATACAGATTACACATTGACTTTCACACCGACACGGGAGGTATTTGATCAAAGTCGGCTCCTTGTGACCTCGGGCAAGTCACTTTATCTCCCTGTGCCTCAGGCACCAAAAAAACATAGATTGTAAGCTCCACGGGGCAGGGACCTGTGCCTGCAAAATGTCTCTGTAAAGCGCTACATAAAACTTGCAGTGCTATACAATAACAAATGATTATTATTTACTTAGTGGCAGTTGCAGCATTCACACCTTCATGCTGACACATGCTTCTATGTCACACAACGCGCTGCCGATGTTTCAATTAATCAATACAATAATGACCGTAACTTCTTGCCAATATTGCATGTGGCTAATCTAATGCATTGGAGAATATTGAACCGCTATTCGCCATCTCTGAGGTGACGGGCAAAAAACCCTGAAGAAGTATCAGAAGTATGAACTTTAATTAATTATGGAACAGTTTACTATTTGTTTCTGTTATTGCTGCGGCGCTGCAAAGCCACAGACCCTCCCCTCAACACGTCCCTCTTTCACAATACCTCGATGTTGCTAGGTCGTGCGGCACACAAACGCAGAGATCAGTGCATTAAAAGCAGCCTCACAAATGGTGGTCGGCGTGCGCACACAGATTTTTAGTCCGTTTTCTATGATTTCGCCCTCTTTTCCCTCTCGTGCATAGCACCCCACAATCTCTAACAGTTTTTTCTGATATATTCTTATAGTATAAACATCACGTTTTCCCCCAGAGCGGCAGTTTGCACTTCAGAGCATAACAGCGGGGGTTAAGGAGGCGGTACCTGCTGCTTCCATTATAATGAGATGTTTCACACACTGCGTCTCTGTGACTCACTTTATTTCTCTGCTCTGTCTGCTTTTTAACAAAATGTAAATTTTAATGGTGGCTTTAAATTATTTGCACCAATTGTGAGAAATAGATCCTTACATTAGGGGGTAACTGTGCCTCGTCTCTTGTGTTGCACTTATGACGCTCAGTAACTGGTACATCGTTAGGGCTGGCACGCCAGGGGCCCGTGTGACATACCGGGTAGGTCATGGTAGTATTAATTCTCATTTTGTAGGGAATAGAGCTGTGTACACTATCAGCATTCCATAACGTGAAATGTTATTAGTATATTCTAATGGTAATTGCCATATATTCCTAGTGAATCAGTGACACATAAGCAATAGGTTCATCATTCTTCACTTACCTGGCAGAGTGGAATTCAGCAGCTGGCCAAATGCAGGGGTAAGCGGCGTGTGCGCCGTATATAAACCACAGGTAGCGGGGGTCAAAGTTTTGTGCTATCTATGCACATTACATCTTTTCTATCAGTCTTCTGAAATTAATGTTTACCGGGCTAATCTGAATGGACCCAATCATTTTAACCCTGTGTAACCCAATTGGAAATATATACAGCTAAGATACACACTGCCCCCTGGCTGGCTCCTCTCTGCGGTGTGCCCAGGATGTGACTCTTTGATGGACATGGCCCCCAGCCGATGACGTTTGACTCAAGAGAGGAGCGGCTAAAGAGGGGAGTTTTTAAGAGCCCCTGGATGAGCACGAGGGGGCAGGGCTGGCTGACCCGGAGTGACCTGAGAACAGGGTCGCTCAGCGGAGCATGGGTGACTGACAGGCCCACTAGTAGAGTAAGAGCAGAGTAGCAGCCTACCAGACTAAGGTTGGCCTGATGTAACTACAGAGGGGATCTTCATTATTGAGAAAGGGCCCTGAAGTCGTTGCGAAGAGACAGGCCTGCTACAGTCACACACTTTTCATAAGAGCTCCAACGGCGTACCAGCACCTACACACGGGCCCCCTGTAACACAGGGTTGGGTGGAATTGGAGAGAGACATTGGTACGCACCTGTGCAGCGGTTTATATGTAATGCACTGTGCCTGTTAGTGAATGATCCTCCTGTTTGAGGAGCGTTAGTATATATATATATATTTTTACTGTGTTTGGAGGGTTTTTTCTATAAATACGCTTGTATTATGTAAAACCTTGTGTTGTGCCCATTTGTCTGACCTTCGGCCACATGCTCAGCTAGTGATATAGCACCAGCCATAATGGGGAACAGGACTTGAGGATCCCGCCATATATAGATGTCAGTCTGATGAGAATATCGAGGGGTTACATTGGAGGCACTGCTGAGATTTCGGTTGATGTGCACGACACACAATACCCCCCCCTACCTAAACGATAGATAAGATCAGACAAAGACACGGTTAAATTGTACTCAAGGGGCGATAATGTAACATTGCTGACTGCAAGACAGGATACAGACCCGCAGGGCAGAGGTAGGGAGTAATACATCGACCTTGGCCTGAGATGCAGGGACAGTCAGGTCCGGTTCTGGGGTCGCGGCAGGCGGCAGGCAAAGGGTAGTCAGGTTCAGTTCCGAGGTCAAGGCAGGTAGAGGGAGAGTGGGAGAGAGGTGGGGGGATAGAGAGATTGGGGAGGGAGAGTCAGGTGTGGGGGGGAGGGAGATAAGTGGGGGGGGAGGGAGAGAGGTGGGAGGGAGAAATAGGTGGGGGAGGGATAGTAGTGGGGGCAGAGAGTGGTATGGGAGGATGAGAGAGGTGGGGGAGGAAGAGAGAGGTTTGGGGAGTGAGAGAGAGAGAGGTTGGTGAGGATAGAGGTTGGGGGAGGAGAGAGGTGGGGGAGGGAGAGAGGTGGGGTGGGAAAGAGAGAGAGAGAGGTGGGGGAGGGAAAGGTTGGGAGGAGAGAGAGAAAGGTGGGTGGGATGGAGAGAGAGTTGGAGGGGAAAGAGATCAGTTGGGGGGACGAATAGAGAGGTTGGAAGTGAGAGAGAGAGAGAGAGGTTGGGGTGGAGGGAGAGAGTTGGGGAGGAGAAAAAGGTGGGGGAGTGAGAGAGAGAGGTGGGGAGGGAGAGAGAATGATGTGGAAAAAGAGAGATGGGGAGGAGAGAGAGGTGGGGGAGGGAGATGTTGGGAAGAGGGAGAGAGAGGTGGACGGGATTGAGAGAGAGTTGGAGAGGGGAGAGAGAGGTGGGAGGGAGAGAGGTGGGAGGGAGAGAGGTGGGTGGAGGGAGAGAGGTGGGTGGAGGGAGAGAGAGGTTGGGTGGAGGGAGAGAGAGGTTGGGGGAGGGAGAGAGAGGTTGGGGGAGGGAGAGAGGTTGGGAAGGAACAGAGAGGCTGGGGATGGACAGAGAGTTTGCGGGGGAGGGAGAAGAGATTTGGCGAGGGAGGGAGAGAAAGGTTAGGTGGAGGTAGAGAGAGATTTAGGGAGGGAGAGAGAGGTGGAGAGAGGTTGTTGGAGGAGTGAGAGATAGTTGGGGGGTAGGGAGAAAGATAGAGAGAGACAGGGGGGAGGGAGAGAGAGGTTGAAGGGAGGAAGAGCGATTGGGGAGGGATATAGAGGTTGGAGGGAGAGAGAGAGGTTGGTGGAGGAGGGAGAGAGAGGTTGGTGTGAGAGGTTCAGGCAGAGGGAGAGAGAGTTGGGGAGAGAGAGAGGTATGGAGGGAGAAAGAGGTGGCAAGGGGGAGAAAGAGATGTGGGGAGGGGGAGAGAGGTGGGAGAAGTTGAGGTTGGGGGAGAGAGAGTTTTGGGGGAGGGAGAGAGAAGTGAGTGGGGGAGGGAGAAAAAGTTGGGGGGGGGAGGTGGAGAAGGGAGAGAGAGGTATGGGAGGGAGAGAGAGAGGTTGTGGGGAGGAAGAGAGAAGTTGAGCGAGAAAGGTGGGGGGAGGGAGAGAGAAGTTGGGGAGGGACAGGGAGGCTGGGGTTGGACAGAGGGTTGGGGGAGGAGAGATAGGTTGGTAGAGGGAGAGGTAGTTTGGGGCAGGGAGAGAGATGTGGGGGAAGGGAGAGAGAGGGGGAGGGGGCGGGAGAGAGAGATAGGTTGGGGTGGAAGGAGAGATAAGTTGGGGGAGGGAGAGAGATGTTGAGGAGAAAGAGAGAGGTGGGGCATGGGAGAGAGAGAGTTGGGTGTGTGGGAGAGTTGAGTGAGAGAGGGAGGAGGGAGAGAATGAGAGGGAGGGGAAAGATGGGAGTGTGACAGATAGATAGAGGCGGCGTCTTGCAATGCCACCGACACTGACAGAGGACCTAGTGGAAAGTCTAGTCCTGGGACCCAGGAAAGCTGTCTGCAGCCCTGATTATCAGATACTCATGTGTGAGCAGGACAAGGAGACGACGACCTTCATATTAATATGAACATATGTCCCAAGGAGTGTCCGGAGCCCCAGTCACATTCCAAAGATTGATGGACTAGTGGGGGACATAAACTTACTGGAGGTGTTAGTATACCCAGGCGATCTCATCGTTTTTGGGAGAACATTGGAAGAGCACGAGACTCGCCTAATGAAAGTACTGGACCCTTTGAGCAAGAGTGGATTGAAGCTATCCATGGACAAACACCCATCACATATGCGGGAGACATCGTATCCGATGAAGGGCTGGCCACTGATCCATCCAAACTGGAGGCTATTGCATCCTGGCCCAGGCAGTTAACAGAACTACGGTCGTTCTTTTGGTTCTGTGGGTATTGTTGGAGATTTGGGTCTGACTACCTTGTTTTTACTATTTCACCTAAGTAATCACTGTATATATTTTAGCACTTAATTACTGTGTTGCTGACATTAATAATAATAATAGCATGTTCTTGTATAGCGCTGCTTGTTTTTTTACATAGCGCTTTACAGAGACATTTTGCAGGCACAGGTCCCTGCCCCGTGGAGCATACAATCTAGGCACAGGCACAGGGAGATAAAGTGACTTGCCCAAGGTTACAAGGAGCCAACACCGGGAATTGAACCAGGCTTCAAACTCAGTGCTAGTCAGTGTCTTTACTCACTGAGCCACTCCTTCACCCTAATTATTGTATGTTATCATTGTCCATTTGATTTATTTGTAAGAGCATACCTATTAAAGTTTTAATTTAAATCCACTCATTGGACCATGCACTATCTCTGCTTCCCCTCCATTCAGGAATAGTCTTAGGAATTCATTACAGCTACCACCGTCAATTGTGTCTACCAAAGGGCAATTAGTCCCATTCATAGCTATATTTATAGCACTAGTGTGACATGTCAGAGGTTGTGTGCTGACTAAGGGACTCTACCCCTCATCCCCTCTGTGCGTACTCCCTTTTGTTTCCTTTAGGTGCACTAACTGAGTCACATTTACTTCCAATGCTGAGCAGTGGGCTTCTTTATGTTTAATATATCTTTCTGTGTTCACCAGCTCGCTATTGATTATATGCCAATTGGATTAGACTATTTTATATTAACCGTATACTGTACACTATATTAGACACTATGTATGGCGGGTTTCCTATCCAATAAACCAGATAACTGGGTCAATGAGGCCCAGAATGTGTTCTACACCAATCTAGATACCACTGTTAATCCATCAGTCGGTGACATCAGACAGTATTTCTCTGATTTAGACAGGGTATATAGGCAGCAAACAAAAATATGGTGGGATATGTTTAGCCTACAAAACTACCTCAAATCTGAATTATCCCTGAAAGGACTGAGGCCGAATCTCTCACCAACACACCTTTATGATGGATGATATTTTCATTAAGTCGTGGGCGCACACACTCTTACAGTGTCCTATGAGACTTATAATGTTACTAATAGATCATGAGGACCAGGAGACTTAATGCCGTGAACTGAGATCTAGACGTACTTCTTCTAGACGTTACTAAATGGAAAACACACCAGACTTCGGGGACTTTGAGAACAGACTACAATATAATAGAGAAACTTACAAATGAAATCAAGGTTAGGAAACAAAAGAACTTCATAAAAGATGAGAAAGATTTTAAGGAGGGAAAGGTGTTCAGATTTAATATTCGCCATAAACATAGACAAGGCCCCAGAATGATAAAATCATCTACTGGATGGGAGAATTCGGAGCGTGAGGGGTACCAACCCATTGAAGGACAGCAGTCCAGACCCGAGAGAGGTCGATCTCAACATTATTCCCCCTCCGCGTCTTTTTTTTAGACCAGGACCACTTCAGCCCTCCCTTGCAAGTAAGGAGAAGACTAGAAGAGGAAAGGGGAATAAACTTAAGGAACAGAGAAGTTTGGGCGTACAGGGGGCGCCACAAGAAGCGACGACCACGGAGATAAACAGTAGTCCACCAGACAAACATCAGGTCATAAATCTGTCCAAGATGCTACTTAATCCTCAACATCTTAAGGGCCTATCTAGAGGCCTTTCATTTTCTCCCACATCCCTACTATATCACTTTGACATACATACATACATACATACATACATACTTTGACGGCATCAAAAATGTTAACCACTTTTGACCCAAACTTCTCCTTCACAAGTTCTTCACACGAAGACAACAGGTCAAATACATAAATACCGCAGGGGAACGCAAACGATTTCGCTTGTTTAGATGATCTAAATAGTTTTTCTAGAAAGAATACAGGGCGAAGGTTAATTTACAGACCCTAATTGTACCCCAGCCACAGAAACATGCACAAATGTCCAGGTATTCTCCCATTTCGTTATCAATGATATGAACAAATTACCACATTGCCTACGGGGCGGTAACACGAGTAAAAGTGAAAGGAACGCCCTTGAGGAGTTAATGGAGGCAAAAGACATTATTATTAAACTTTCTGACAAGGGAGGGGATATTGTTATCCTTAACCAAGAGGACTATGTGAAGGAGAGCATGTGATTATTGTCAGATCGGTCAAGCTATAACATTCTTGATAGTGACTCATCTGTGGAGTTCCAAAAAGATCTGATACAAATAAGCAAAGATGGTCTAGATGCCAAAGTGATCACCCAGCAGGAATATGAATTAATTCTTGTTAGAAGCCCCCAACTAGCTACCTTCTATCATCTTCCAAAAATGAATAAGAATAGATTGCCCCCATGTGGAAGACCTATAGTCTCGGGATTGGCAACTTCACAGAAAAAGCTAGTGTCTTTATTGATAAGGTTTTACGCCCCTTTGTGACTAACCCCCCCTAAAATCAGCATTCCAGTGGCAGAAATGTTAAAGCCTCACAAAAAGGGTTGTGCATTAGTCCATCATCAGAATAGGAAAGTGTGATAATTTTACCATCATCAGAATAGGAAAGTGTGATAATTTTACCATCATCAGAATATGAAAGTGTGATAATTTTACCATCATCAGAATAGGAAAGTGTGATAATTTTACCATCATCAGAATAGGAAAGTGTGATAATTTTATCACGATGTGCGATATCGGAATAAGAAAAGAGGAATTCTAAGGTACCAAATAATTAGCTACAGTAAGTGGCACTGCACCTTTACTGCTTCGTGTCACATCGCTCCAGGGAGTGACAACATAAGATAGATTATACTTCTTACATCCTGCATTATTATTCATCATTGCTTTATGATGAGTTTTGCTGTGGGCTCATATCAAACTCAGAACAATGCTTCATCCATTGGAAGGTTAGAAACCACATGCTCTGTATATCTGTTAAGTACTAAACGCATTAGGAAATATTGTCACAGTTATGAATAAGCAAGAAACCTCTGCAGGGGAAATGTATACATTTATTTCACAATGTTAGTGCTATTGTTAGACAGGGAAAAGGGCATTCTATCCATAGAATTCAATGGCAGGTAAGAACCAGCTGGCCCACCTCGTCTGTCTATGTTCCTATCTGCAGTAAAACTACACACCCTACTGTACATCAGGGGTAAGCAACTCCAGTCCTCAAGGGCCACCAACAGGTCAGGTTTTAAGGATATCCCTGCGTCATCACAGGTGGCTCAGTCAGTGGCTCGGCCAATGACTGATCCACTGATTGAGCCACCTGTGCTGAAGCAGGGATATCCTTAAAGCTGACCTGCTGGTGGCCCTTGAAGACTGGAGTTCGCCACCTGTGCCCTACATTAGGATAGCCTTATGTCTAGCACAATTATTGTGTTATTCTTTTACTGCATTGCCTTGTTGAAATCCTTTAACCTTTCTTGTATGTTACAGTGTATATACTGTAAATAAGATAGAAAGACACTCGCTGAATCATTATTTATTGTCTATTTATAGTATATAGGTGGATACTTTTGTCACTGTATGTAGATATATGAATCTGAACCCTGGATTCATAAGATGAAATCCCACTTATGTATACAGACTCTAAATAATGTGGTAATGATCCAAGCCAGGCTTTCGTTAGATCTTATACCACAGCTATTACCAGACCCGAAAAGTGGGAACACAAAACAAGGACTGGATCACTAGCAAACTGTTGACCTTGAGTTAATGCCAGAGGTTAACCATTCTAGAGTCGGAAATCCCAACTGGTTCAGATGGTAACACTTTCCTCCTAGTTGATGCCTCAGTGCCTATTAAGACTCAGTCATCAGAGAGCAAAGAGGTTAAAGGAAGGGTTTTGCTGCATCTATGTGAAAATAAATGACTCCAATGACTTGCAGGTAGAGTTAAATTAGTGTTAGCACATACCGTTGATGTGAATAGCTCCATGATGACAGCCAATGGAGTGAAAGCCGTGTCTTCACCACTGTCTTGTCTTCTCCACTTGTCCAGTAGAAAACTTCCTTTATGTACCAGCTTTACGCATCTTCTTTTCACCAGCATTTCTTGATGGACCATAGCTAAAAATATCAGATTCACATAGTTTACATCTTCTCATAATTGTTATTAACATTATTTACACTATGTGAGAAAATACAAATATGTGCTAATTACAGACATCCCAAGCCCCCTTCCTTCACTTCCTCACATTATTTAAATTATTTATTTAACAAACAAAATATTGAGATATATTAAGATGTTCTTTAAGGTTATCAGGTACAGATACAAAGTAAATAGTAATAACTCAATAAATGGAATCGACAATTAGTTTACACTCTGGTCTAACGTGGGATCATGCAATAACGAATGTGTTGTAGATTGTATAAGCAGGACGCATCCTTTTTAATCTCCCAAAAAAAGGCTGTAAGAAGATTGGCGCTCCTATATATTCAACTTGTTATGGACAGAATTGTGAATATTAACGTGATATAAATCAATGTATAAAAGTGCAAATCATATGTGATATGTCTGCCTAAAGCAGACAGATAAAACAAATCACAGTGATACACTAGGATCAAAATTAAGTGACACGGTATCTAGATTTTGTGTGAAAAAGGGACACATAAAAATACAGGTTAAAACTTCCTGCTCAAACCCTCTGGTAGGAACCGCCTCCTGGAGTTCCTTGGTCATCAACTAATGATGAAGCTGAGACCAGCGAAACGCGTCGAGTGAAAACTTCAAGGAGCACAGACGAGCCCGATCCCCCGGTAGTGAGAAGACGAAACCTGAAGTGATGAACACAGAAGACGCCAATGAGATGTGAGCAGCCAGAGAGAACGGAGTGAGTGCATGTTGTGGAGGCAGTGGGGACACGGCTCACTAACAGCGTGGGTGCGCTAAGCTCCACATATGTCATATATGCTTTTAAAGAATGTGCACAGTGCGAGTACATTTCTTACCGTTTGTAATAGATAAAGTTCCTTTTTGTATTGATCTGTGCTATGGTACCAGGTACAGTATCTTTTTCCGTTAAGGTATCCTTGCATGAGAGATCTTTACACAAGATAACCACATCCTAAAAGAAAAAAGGCACAGTTTGGATATGCAAGTTTTATATTGCCACATTGTGAGTAGAAAATCTATAAGAGCCAAGATCTTCTTCCTAAATATACCAAGCAGTTTTAAACGTTATTGCACTATGATTTGTTTTCTTCTTTTGCGGTGACTTCCTTTGCTCCTCCCTGAATTTGGAGACATACACCCTTTTTTAAAACCATAACTTTAAAGTGTATATCTATCATTTATCTACTTGTCCACTGTATCTAACTACATATCTACGTATCTGCCTTCAATGACCAGTGCATAATCAGTGACAGATTTGGACCCAAAAAAACAATTGAACCTAATTGGTATGGAAAGACCTTGGAGAACTTCCCAACACCTTGCCGAAGGTGCTGTGTAACACACAGGAATTCTTAGTGTGGCCATCCGTAGCCGTGTGTGTCTGAATAGACTGAAGACGCTGACAGAGTGATGTCAACGGAAATCCCGATGTACGTTTCGCTTTGTCAAGGGAGGTCTCCAGGGCTGTTCCATACTGGTTAGATTAGTCTGTTTTTGGAGCATTGCTTAACCTTATAAGAAAGGAAACATAGCGATCCCATTAACGGAGTACTCCAGGAAAGTATAAATAGAATTTATAGTAAAAAAAGACATATACCATAAGAAGAAAAGAAAAAAAGGCCACTCCGACAAACAGAACTTAGCACATACATCTAAATAATATCAAGATAAATACAATACCAAAAAAATAACGGGTGAGAAAAAGTTAAAATAACCCCCAAAAACAAAAATAACACAAGCAGTGGAGGAGAGCTGGCAGGGGGGCGCAGGGGGAAAAGATTGCGCACCCCTGCTCTAATGCATTAGAATGATCCAAGGTGGCGCCATGGCAATAACACTGGTTTTTATACCGTTAGCATTGTGATATATACATCATATATTTGGAGTGCTGGAACATTTGTTTTTTTCATAGTCTATTTTTGGACCCGTACAGCCGGCTGCTGCTCTCTGGAGCCCCGGAGTGATTCCCAGAACCTTTGATGAGGTGTCGGCACGCGCCCCTTGAGATTATTCTGTGCACATCACGCCAGCCTGCATCCTCTGTAACCTTCTTATCTGATTGTTACAACTCGTGTGTTCATTAACTCAGCTGGACCTCTGGATTTGTGTATTTGCACACAGCACCCTGATTACGGGGTTAGTCCACTTCCGATATGGTTGATATCAATTAATCGATGGAGCACCTGAGTGATTCACAGCACCCTTACCAAGGTGTCAGAAAGCACTCCAGAGATCACCCTGAACCCATTACAGTCACATACATGTACTAGTGCACATAAATATTTGCATATTAACTAGCATATATATTGGCTGGTATGAACAAGGGCTGGCTGGTTTACCAGACCTGTGTATTAACACACAGTTTCTCTCCCCTCATTGGGACACAGCTAGGGTTTGCCAGATGGCTTCTCCAAAAATACTGGACACAATGGTGAAAGGTGCGACGCGTTCAAGACACACACACACCTCTCCACTCTGTTTCCTCCTCTAACATTTTACTGGACAGAGTGTCCAAATACAGGACAGTCCGGTTCAATACTGGACACCTGGATACCCTAGACCCAGCACAGAGACAGCCAGCACACTGTGTTACCAATAAAAGATGAACCATTGAATATTGTACCTAAGTATACTGCGAGAGTCATGGATTTTGTATGCTAGAGTGAGGTACAGTATGTGTGCTTGCCAGCATGCGGTAGGTTAAACTCCTCTGGAGAGGCAATCAGCTAGGGTGTTCTAGTTAACTGCTGATTGCAAATGTGTTGGAATGCAGTCAGTGAGCTGCCAGAGTGGAGAGACTTTCCCCAACCAGGAAGGACGCCGGTTGATATGTTTCCCCCTGGCCTTCTGGACCCACCTGGGATCCACACTCAGGAACCAGAGCCACAGCCCATGGAGTAATCAAGGATGCCTTTCTGCAAGGTGCTGCAGTATCCCGAGGGACTGCCTGGAGACTCCTGGTACAGATTTCCCTACACCTCAAGTTAAGGACTATATATTTTGTATTTTATAGTTTACAGTGTTTATAATTGGAAGTTAGCCTAGCTACCCAGTTGGTCAGTCAGGGCCATGGATGTTTAGTTAGCCTCCCTACTGTTGAATTGATAAACAAATTGTGCAATGCTCAGCGTGAGCAAGTATATGCAATAAAGATAATTATAATCATTTAGCTGGTGTACCCTTAAGGTATCAATAGATGAGGTAATCTCCTATGAAACCAATCAACTGGTAGTATCCCACATGGCACTGTAGTAAGTTATACACACAATAAAGTGTCCAGACACATATGAAATAATATAGTGTGATGAATGGTAGAAGAGATATAATTCTCAAGGACTCACATGTAGTGCAGCATCCTTGGATGATGATTAACGTCCTCCAAGTCCTCAGGTACAGGTGTGCTGATGTCTTAATTCAAATGCAGAAACAGGAACCAAAAAAGACAACAAAAAAAAGCAGGGAGAGCGTTCCCAAAGTGAATAACAAAGCTAATTTATTAGCAGCATGGATACATACAGCATACACAGGCAAAAAAAGCCTTCACCTACGCGTTTCAAGCGTTAGCTCTTTATCAAGGTTATCTTCCACGATTCCCCTAACCCCATCCTTGAATCCCCTTTTAGACCATCACCCCTAACCTGACCTCACAGCTCCTTAAGGAAGGGGCCCTTCAGCCTTAAATCATGCTGCCCCCTCCCCTTACAGGTCATGGGCTCTCTATCCATGTTTACTAAGCAGTGCTTTTTTGCAGTGCTTGTAAAATGTAAATTTAAGACAGAATGCCGAATATTTAAAGATTATTTGTGTTATATATTCAATAATACAACTACACATGAAGAAGAGACAAGTGAGGATTTTGATAGTTCTGTAGATTCAATTACATATTTTTTGGTCCATTACAAACAGTAAGGCTGCCTTTACGTTGTTCCCTGTATATTCGTGAGGCAACATGCTATCCTTGCGTGTACATTGTTAATTGCTGCCCCCTCCACTTCCAATCATGACACCGGTGGCGAATTGCGACCACGTGATCACTACCACGAATAAACTGATGCCCCTCGGGCGCCGCTGGTCTTTCATCAGAGAAAGGGTTTGAAGGTTTAGAAAACTATGAGAAATCTACACTTATTCAAGACCAAGACAGCTACTAGACTTTGCACTGCAATGCTTATAAATGATAATTCAACCACACTAGTGGTGGTTGAGGGTGAAGAACCAGCCATGTTCCATAGAACACAGTGAAGGAATTAAACACAACACATATGCGAGCGTATTTCTACATGTACAAAACTAACTTTATACCATTCACTGTGACTTACACTCTCTTTCTTCAAGTCTTTCTGGTGTCAATGTGCACATTACATATACAGTGCAACAATGAATATAGACAGATAGATATATAGATGAAGAGATAGACAGATAGATATAGTGGATCTATGAATATTGAACGATCGATACATACATGAAAATATAAGGGGGTATATATTATGACTATATAACTCCTTCTGCCATCCAGCAAAGAAAAACACTGTTGCCTGCACTCGCTTCAGCCTGTAAACCAGGTATTTCAATAAACATTAAATTGCGATACTCACCTGGGAAATCCCGCTTCACTGCTTATCCTCCGAGGACTGGATTGAGGAAACTTCTTCGTTGAGTCGCTGACGATTTGCATGAATGCAGGAACAATACGCGTACTGAGGAAAACACAATGTGTAGCATAGGTAGAGATTAAGCATCATTTGTGTGAAATTGCCCCCCCAAAAGTGCGCACCTCATCCACGGCTTCACCATGCACCTCGCCACACTGAACCCACACTGACCCTGCACGGACCTCGTTTGTGGTCAGACGGAATTATTATTTGTGTTGGTGCAGTTCAGTGGGTGACCGGCAGGTGGCGCACTTAATATCTTTGACTTTGCCTATGATACTCTGAATGCTACAGTGCAGTGTCTCAGGAGAAGATAAAATGTACATGTCTCTTTGTCTAATGACCGTGTACATATCTACTGCTGCAGTTTCACACTTTCTAAAAAAAAACAAAACACTATGGGCCTCATGCTACAGGTATAAACAGCGATAAGCCACAGATCGCCAAAAAGCCTACAGCGATTCAGTAAACGCCGATAAGCTGGCGATAAGAGCAAAAATCGCTGGGTTTTTTTGCAGAGGAAAAAAAAAATCGCCAAACGCACGGCGATAAGCCACTTATCGCCATCTTGTCAAACTCGCTCAATTTCCTCTCCAAATCATCCCGCCACAAAAAGTTGGCAAGAAGGTGGTGAAAAGCTGCAGAGAAGCGGTGAGACAGCATTTAGAATTTTTTTTTCCTCCTGCATCGGATTGATGCCGGGAGACTCCGGAGCTGATACCCATTAATATCAACACCGGAGACCCCCGGCATGAATCAAATGCATGAAAAATGCATTTACAGGCAACCTCATTACCTTAAAGGCTAACCACCAAGGCAACGAAGGGGTTAACAACCAGGGCCATGCTTATTGTGGGTAGCGGGGGTGGGAGAAGGTGGTATTTGGCCCTTGGTGGGTGTTTAGGCCTTGTGGGGGGCTTGCGAGTGGACTTAACCCCTTCATTACCTTAGCAAAATGAAGGGGTTAACCCCTCCCGTTACCCACCCGGTAGGCCTAAACACCCATCCTTGGGGCTAATACACCCTTCACCCACCAATGCTACCCACAATAAAACAAATAGACACAACAGCCCAACTACCCACCTCCTAGGCCACCAAAAACCATTAAAATATTTAATAAACAACAATACACAACTCACCCTCTGTGCCCCCACATAAAAACATAATTTTTTTTTATACACAAGATTAATACCACAGGCCGGCAAGGGTCCCTGGGTCATCCCCACGGGTGTCCGGGGGTCCTCGGGTGGTCCCCGTGAGTCCCCGCAGGCCTGCGGTGTCATTCATGTTGTAAAAAAAATTAAAGATGGCCTACACTTCAATAAAAACACATCCCTCCCTCAAAACACATCAGTACAGTAATGTGCAAAATAACTATTATCTCGATATGGATAATAGATTATTGCTGCAAAGGCAAACAAGATCTTATCTTGCATCAAACGGGCAATGGATGGAAGGGAAGTAAACATAATTATGCCCCTTTACAAAGCATTAGTAAGACCACACCTTGAATATGGAGTACAATTTTGGGCACCAATCCTAAGAAAAGACATTATGGAACTAGAGAGAGTGCAGAGAAGAGCCACCAAATTAATAAAGGGGATGGACATTCTAACTTATGAGGAGAGGCTAGCTAAATTAGATTTATTTACATTAGAAAAGAGGCGTCTAAGAGGGGATATGATAACTATATACAAATATATTCAGGGACAATACAAGGAGCTTTCAAAAGAACTATTCATCCCACGGTCAGTACAAAGGACTCGGGGCCATCCCTTAAGGTTGGAGGAAAGGAAATTTCACCAGCAACAAAGGAAAGGGTTCTTTACAGTAAGGGCAGTTAAAATGTGGAATTCATTACCCATGGAGACTGTGATGGCAGATACAATAGATTTGTTCAAAAAAAGGTTGGACATCTTTTTAGATGGGAAAGGTATGCAGGGATATACCAAATAAGTATACATGGGAAGGATATTGATCCAGGGATTAATCCGACTGCCAATTCTTGGAGTCAGGAAGGAATTCATTTTTCCCCTTAATGGGGTTTTTTGTTTGCCGTCCTCTGGATCAATAAGTAAGTATAGATATAGAATAAAGTATCTGTTGTGTAAATTTAGCATAGGTCGAACTTGATGGATGTACGTCTTTTTTCCACCTCATCCATTATATAACTATGTAACTATGTATGCCCATTATTAAACAAAACATTAGCCAGGCAGCATAAATAAAGTAAATAAAAACCGGTCTACTTACCCCTGCCATTATGAAGGGCATCCTCGTCAGCATACTGCAGGGCCATGTCCTCTGTTGGCAGAAAGAATACATTAAAAAAAACACCGCCGCGTCGCCCCTCACCCCCACTTACCTCGGCTCCGTCGTCGGTTCTGGCATCAATATGTCACGTTGCCGTGTGGAGCCAAGGTAAGTAAAGGTTTACAGAGGCCCTGCAGCTCCCCAGGCACTTAATTTAAGTGATTTCGGGAAGCGTGCGGCGCCTTTGTAAACCGCGTGCCCCCCTCAGGCAGTCTCGCTCCCCCCCCTGGGGGTCACGCCCCCCAGTTTGCGCACCGCTGTCATAGACCATGCATGCACCTACATAAAAAAGACCTGCATATGCGCTCCATAGACTACGCATGCACCTACATTACAATACCCACATATGGGTTCCAGGGAGAAATCTGATTTCCCTTATTTAGAATCAGTGAGGAATTTATATTTCCCCTTATGAGATATCATTAGATGATGTGTCACTGGGGTTTTTTGTTTCACTTCCTCTGGATAAATATACTGTAAGTACGGATATAGGATAAAGTATCTGTTGTCTATATTTAGCATAGGTGGAACTTCATGGACGTATGTCTTTTTCATCCTCGTCTACTACGTAACTATGTAAGTACTGTATGTAATATACATTGTGCACGCATGCACAGGGCTGTAGCAACACAGTGTTTAATTAATGCATCTATTTCTCAATGATCTTACAGGTGAAACTATACAAGAGACAGCCAGAACATGCTGGTGATTGCATCTGTTTTTCCCAAGTCTTTGTTATTTCTGTTACTGCATAATGCAACAAATATTTTCATAAATCTTACACCGATGTACAATACATATTTCTATAATCTACTGTAATAAATATATAATCATTTATACTGATTGTCTGTTATCTGACGTTTCCGAGTGTATAGGAATAAGACGTGGGTTACATTACACTACTGTATTAACAGCCTTGGAAAACAGTACATTAAATGTAGCTTAAAGACACACTAGCACAGCCCATTGTTACTGCAAAGTACTTGGCAGCCGCACTATATCCAAGATACAAAAAATATGTGTTGACCCTTTCACGGCAAAAATACATTATATCCAGCAATTTATTAATTGATGTAATACACGTAAAATGCTGACATGTCCCTGTACATACATTTATATACCGGTTGGACTTTTCTTGGGCTTTATTAAACCATGTTAAAAGTACAGGCACTGTTTGTATTATTAACATGGTTTAATAAATGCTGCTTTTTATTTTTTCATCCTTTTTTGTCTATGAGGGTTTCAGATGGCTCCCGGTAATTATAGGAGCATTCACCTACGCTGAAGCTTATATTTTCCTCAGTACACGTAACGATCCTGCAGCCCTTCCGAATCGACAGCGACTTAATGAAGAAGTTGCTACAGTACAGTCCAGTCCTCGGAGGATAAGCAGTGAAGCGGGATTTCCCAGGTGAGTATCGCAATTTAATGTTTATTGAACCTGGTTTACAGGCTGATGCGAGTGCAGGCAAGAGTGTTTTACCTGGCTGAATGGCAGGAGTTATATATTGTGAATAACTGCTGTGGTGGTGTCAGCAGCAGCCGCAGCACTGAGAATGTATTATTGAACACACTCTGGGGTCCCTATAGACATTCTATAGAGATATACTGTGTGTTAACACATAATAAACATTTATTTTGGTCCCCTTGCATCAATCACCAATAAAAAAACATACATTGTAAGCTCCACGGGGCAGGAACCTGTGCCTGCAAAATGTCTCTGTAAAGCGCTGTGTACAACTAGCAGCGCTATACAAGAACATGCTATTATTATTATAATAATCTTTTACTCTCTCTTGCATCATAAGTAAGAAGAGTGTTTTCCAAATATCTTACCTGTGGCACAGATTGTCAAGAACCAATTTAGATATGTAGCCCTCTCTTTGGCCATTACTAATTCTGTAAAAGGGTTGCTTGCCTTAAGGGGTTAACTGTGTGGGCTCACTCAGGTTACTTCCCTCCCGATCATGTGAGCTACAATGTCAATGTAAGGGTATATATAGCTGCCCCTTATGTTCTAGCAGCAGGTTCTTCAGAGTTCTGACTGGGGTTCTCACCGTGAGTCCTGTAAATAGGTTTGTGTGTTTATTAATGTATAGATTAAGATGTGTCCCGTCACCCTGTCTTGTTTTCAGTTAGTAATATGCCCCTTTAAAATAGCACCTGTTAAAGGAACGGGGGCCTGAAGTTGTGGGGGAGGGATGCCACTTGTCCTGGATTCATAGGGTTGCCCCTATCGCAACCTGACTGCACTGTCCTCTTTGGGTTGCCGAGCCTGCAGCCCGTCCAGCGGGTTCTCACTGCATCATAGCGTCCCTGAAAGCGGTCCCCACTGTATGATAGACCCTCAATTTATGCACCTCCCTTGAATAGGAGTGAGAACTACCAGGGGATGAAGTCCAGAATACTACTGTTTGCCACCAGTTCTGTCCAGATGCGCCATATATCAATAAAGAACCTTTTTGTTTTTATAAAAGTTCTAGGCACCCATCTTTTTCCTATCCCTTCATCCACACCCAGCCTGCACCTACCAGCACCCTACAAAGGGCTGAGCGACTGAGCACTGCCACTGTGTATCGTTAATCTGATCTGGCTCCGGCCAGGTAAGCAGAGTTACAGATAGATTACAAGCATAGTGTATCTATGAAGCTACAACAGATATAGATTATATAGATGGACACACAGATTATAGGGACAAGTAATAGCTTTGGCACTAAAGATGTTATTTCCAGGAAAAAGTGTAGATTGTTGCACTTATTTTAACTAGACGTGGCTGTATATGCTGGGTAGTACAGCCGGCAAATAGCCATGTCGCAGATTAATAGAAAGCAAAAAGTGACACACTTGCCACACGGACCAATGAAGCAGGTTTGGGGGGACTATGGTCTGTCGAAGACGTGAAGATGCCCCCATTCCCAGCTTTTCTTTGTTTCTCCTCTCTTAGCTAATTTTGATACAAGGCGGTCATACTGAGCATCATCCACCAGAGGGCAACATTACCACATTTACTTGCTTAGGTCAGGATTCACAAAGCTCTGATGAGGGTTAGTGCAGCTCTATGCCGGGTTGACTACCATTGACTTCAATGGCAACTCATTTAAAAATGTCATTTTGATACCCTTTATCAGAATTTACTGAATTCAGGGCCATATTTACTAAGCAGTGCTATTCCACAAAACCCTTCCGGCACATCAATGGGCCTCTCGCGCTTGCAGGTGACCCATTGAATAGCATGGCTAAGTAAATATGGGCCTTACATCCATACACATCATTGTTCTTCTTGGTTCATTTTGGTCTCACTTGGAAATGCGAAATTGCCAAACGTTGTCTTTAAGAATTGAAACGTAAGGGTCTCTTGGTTTAGAACTGGGCAGGTTTTTAGATATAGTCTAATACAGTAAACCACAATTTTCATTTACTTTAGTTATTTTATATACCGTAGTCTCTTCTGAAGCAACTATGCTGCAATCCTAACCCTCTCAGAGCCCAAAGAGCTGAGGGCCGAAGCATTGTGTCCATGTGATCAATTGTATAGTGATCACATTGCCTTGACCTGCCCCCTTACGTAACCAGCAGAAGAGAAACTCCTCTTCCATTTCCCATTGTGTTAATAGCCCATGCAGATGTGGCCATTATATACCCCGGTAACCAACACTGTGTGTCAAAAGGATGCCCAATACACATCATTAGGGTAACCCCCTGGCACATTAGATATACAACTCCAACATACAGGCATTTTGGGATATTAAAATGGACATGAATAGGAGGCTGACAGCTAGTCTATCAATAACAGGGACCACAAACTTACCTTAACTGATTGGTTCACAGGAAAGTAGCGTTGAGCGGCCATCTTGAAAAAGCGCAAGCTACTTCTTCAGAAGGACACATTCTCAAGAAGTGGGGCAATTTAAAAGTTAGTTCTGTCTTTGGCAAAAATGGCCATCACGACAGGTCTCAGTGACGGTGAAGGAGTTAACAATCAGGCCTGTCAACTCACATTACAGCGTAATAATAATAATAATAATAATGCAGTGGCTTACATGATCCCATTTTCTGGTAATTTTGTATAGTATAATGGGCTATGAAGAAAGAGAGCAGCCACGTTCTCTTTAGCAATGACCTGGAGTCGGTTGGCAGTTATGGGCATACCCATGTCTAACAACCATCTCCAGACCAACGGTCCGCTAATGATCCAGTCATGGTGTTATAATTTCCATACGCCGATCTGTTAGCAGCCCTTAGATTGAAAGAGTGAAAGATAAAGAAATACCGGTCTGGATTCCTATTCTGTTGACCTGGAGTTGGCCGTAATTTATGGGAGCAAACTGCGACCTTCACCTGTGGATTTGGGAGGTAAGCCAAGGTTACCAGAGAGAATAAAAAGGATCCATTTAATAACCGCTTCGCATCCTATATCCTCAATCTATCTCCTCACCATGTCAGCAGAGCCCCATATGGAAAACAGATATTTGAAGTCTGCAATTGTAGAAATTCTTCACTCTCTCACCAATGTTTATATCCAAATGAAACCAGCTGTGCCCTAAAACACAAACCCCCAGCACAAACTTCTCTACAATTTATGACACGTTTATAATTCATTACAGCAAGTTTCAGAGAATATTGTATACAAAATGTTGGAAAACTGACATTACACGTGTTAAAATAAACACAGCCATAAATCAACAGTTCAGTGGCTGAATGCGAGCTGCGTGTGAGTGAGCTGCAACTAGACGAAGCGACGCGCACACAGATAAGGACCACTTGGACCACTTAATCCGCCTGTTTTCAGAAACGGCTGACCAGACAAAGTAAGGTTATGCTAGGCCAAATAAAATGACGACCCACCCCCCCATTATATAAGGGACAGCAAGGACAAGAAACTCATGAGTGCATTTAAAATGTCTTTCATTGGTCCCCAAAATCAACTTCACCCTGTGTCACATTACACAGACATGGATTCTGGGTATTAAAATGCAAATTAACACACAGGGCGTCTCTTTTTAGTCTCCTATGTAATGAATTGGAGGCCTCGGTGACAGGAAAAATTAATTTATTCACTGTTTGTCATTATAAATGTTTTTATTTTTTGTAGTGTCTATACACATCCACAGACGCAAACATAGTGATCAGATAAGGACCATTTGGCTAACCTGATCTGCACATTGTCTCTTATCTGTAGATCCAAAAGTGTCATCTATCCCTGATTGGAGTCAGTCTCACTGTTTCTAGCATCAGCCTCTTATAGACTTCAATGTAGGCTTCCCTGTGGTACAAGTCAGTACCTTAACATTAAAATGTCATGTTCGGTCCAGAACCCCCAAATCTCACAGGTTTTGGTCCAGAGGTTGACGTCTCCCTATGTAGATACAGTACAGTAATGGGCAAAATTGCTATTATCGAGATATGGGTAATAGTGTATTTGCACATTTAAAATAAAACATTAACCAGCAGCTTAAAATAGCAGAGCATATAATTCCTCAGCCAATAAGGATTCATAAATAGTATGCAGCGATGCCTCCCAATGAGTGTTATACCTGTAACCTTTTTACATTCATATGTTTGATTTTTGATATATGTTGTAGATTTGTAGTTTTTTTTCTTCTGATATAACACTCATTGGAAGGCTTCACTGCATACTATTTATGAAACCTTATTGGCTGAGGAATTATCTGCTCCGCTATTTTAAGCAGCCGTAGGATTAGTTAGACAAACCTCCTGAAGAAGCGTCATATGACGCGAAACGCGTAGAGCTGACGTCAACACGCAGCTGAGAGTGGGCGTGACGACGTTTGCTTGCCTGAGGGTGCGGACCCCATCCATCGATAGCTGTAACATCTCGCCACACTATCTGACTTTTTTTCCATACTTAGATCCGGGGGCTTTGGATGTGTGGGACCCCCCCTTTCTATGCTTCGCTTTTGTGGATGTTTGGGTCTGCTGGGATCCTATTTTATTATGCAAGTTTTATCTAGTCATGTTTATAAATGTTCTCTATGACTTATTGTGTTTTTTTCTCTTTATTGCGCTTCTTTTTTAATCTGCAAGCTCTTACAGGCTGCAGTTTTTACTATCAGCTATCGCGCTGTACAATTTATAGCGCAATAGCACTGATATAAAAAACAGGTCGCACGATAGTGACTTTTTTTTAATCGGCCTTAAAAAAATGGCCTTCACTTCTTAGTGAATCCTGCTTTTTGCTTCATGTATTACAGCGTGATGAAATAAATGTATAGGGGCCTGTGCACTAAGCAGCGATAAAAAAAAATCGCCGTTCTTTTTAAATTGCCATTTTTGACAGCGTTGCTAACACGGTATGCAGAAATCCCAGAATACCTGTGATAGCAACCTTTGCAAAACTGGCGAGTAGCCGGCGACGTGATGGTAGTCTCCCTGAAAAGGGCTCATCTGGCGAGTTCTTTCTGCTGCAGAGAGAGACGCCTCTCCCTGCGCAAATCTCACCCGAAATTAATGTTTATTAATTCAAATTTTATTACTAGTGTAGATGAGCAGGGGGTAGCCGGAGCAGAACCGCATTGATTTGAGGTCCGGGGACCCCTTGCTTCCCGAGATACAGGCCCCCTTATGGGGTGCCGGTATCTCCTATGCATTTGATTCCCACGGTCACGTGACGCAGGACATTTAAATGAATAGAGATACCAGCACCTCATAATTGGGCCTGTATCTCAGGAAGCAGGGGGTCCCCGGACCACCAATCAAAGCGGTTCTGCTCCAGAGACCCCCTGCTACCATACACTAGTAATAAAACTCAAATAAAAAAATGAAACAAATTAGTTACCGTAACGGCTATCTGCTATGGTAATGAAGCTGCTTTAATGTAATTTTTATTAATAGTGTGCGGGAGCAGGGGGTCTCCTGAGTTGAACCACATTGATTTCAGCCTCGGGAACCCCCTGCTTCCCGAGTTACAGGCCCAGATATGGGGCATCGGGTGCCGGTATCGACGCCATTTTTAAATCATCCGCGTCACATGAACGGGGGATTTAAATAATGAAGGAGATACCGGCACCCCATATCTGGAAACAGGTATGTTTCTGTGAGTTGATAGGCTATCCTCAAGTACCTGGGAAGTCTCTCCTCCTGCATTTCACTATGCCCTCCCTACTGTTTTCTGTTTACTGTTTCCTCACTCCTTTGTGAATGTCTCTGTTCTCTCAAATGTCCCCACTCCACACTGCACCATTATTTATACACCTCTCTCCCAGCAACTTCTTTACCCTTCAATAAAAAAACACCCACACAAATCCTCTATTCACACCCTCTATCTACTCCTTCCTGCTGCTGGGGATCTCCCCTGAGCCTGAAGACAGACATACACAATTAATTTCACCCATGCCTCCCTGCCATCTCTTCCCCTGTAAATTGTGTTAACCCTCTCATTTTAATACGGACTAACCTCAAAACTTGCCCCACAAAACAAGCATCTCTATAGCCTGCAATCCTGCTTACTGTCCCACACTCAGTCACTCCTATCACCCATTGTGGCCAAGCACTGCCATCTACAGCACATATTCCCTCACCTGCTGTCTCTGTAAGTTCGCCATCAAACCTCTTAGATTGTAAGCTCTTCGGGGCAAGAATTTACTTTCCTATTGTCTGATTTTGCTGCACTTATTGTATTATTATAATCCCCTGTACTGTATTTTTTGTGAAGCGCTGAGTACACTTTTGGCGCTATATAAATAACGACATTGTATGTATTGTATGTCTTTATTTGTATAGCGCCATTAATGTACATAGCGCTTCACAGTAGTAATACACATGATAATCAAATAAATAACAGATAATATATGTAGCCATGCATAATAATGGACTGCAGACATCTTCCCTGTTGGCAGTAAACCCTGGTAAGTACAGGAATGCCAGCAGTAGTTATGGCGGTTTTCCCTCACACCCTGGTGAGGTGCCCTATGTATGGATGGGAGTGGCTGCATGCTCTGAGTCCCTGGTTAGTGACATCAGAGATGTGCCTGCCCCCTGAGCTATATAAGGCACAACACTGTCAAGTTATTGTGTTGTTGCTAAAGTGTTTGGCTCCTGTGAAAGGGATTGCAGGATAGCTTTGTGCCCACTAGTGCTGTAACTAGTGGCACTGGTTTCCAGATCAAGCCTGTCAAGGCCACACTGTGTCCAGGGACCTGGCACAGGGGTGATCTCCCTACAGGGAGAGGGGATCCAACTCCGATTGGGAGGGCAGTACCTGGCAAAGGGACAGCACGGAGGAATGTGCGGCTGAGGCTGACAGCTGCCTGGGGCAGTCTACTTCATCGAGTACATCAATAAAGATGCCCTGTTCAATGATACCCCACTGTGTGAGTGTGAGATTACTCTGCAGTGGCAGTCACCACCGAGAAGGAGTTCCTCACCAGGACCATCTCCCTGCGGAAGCATAGATCCTGATGAGGTGGAGGCGCTGCACATGATATAGGTAGGACATGCACCCACTACCTTAGCTACCTGTCCTGATGACATCCCCTAATACCATCAAGCGGGAGACTCAGGAGTTCTGTTACCTGCAGGTGCACCACCATACACTATCATGTAATGGGGACCGGTTAGACCACACGGGCCAATGTGAGATTGGGTGGGTCAGACAGGAGGGAATACCCGTTACATTTGGAGGCGCTGCTGAGATACCTGTCAACAGGACAGGCTTTAGCTAGGCACACTAGAAAACAGGGAGAGTGTCTGCTGCCACTTTGTGCTGCGTGGGACGGAGCCAGGGGTAGTCGGGGAGCTGCTAGAGCTGCAGACCGCACAGACAACCTGGGATCCTGCAAGGAGTTAGTGGGTCTGGAGAGGGGGGCTAGTGCTGTTCTAGTCGCCTTGAGGTAGCGCTGGTGGGGGACGCCTGAAGGGGTAAACTGGTAACTTAGGGCAGGAATTCTGGAAGGGTCCGCGCTAGGCTAGCCAACAGTAGGTAGACGCCCAAAGTACTGCATGGAAGAGCCAGAGTACTCTAGTCTCCATTCCAGACTACTTACCAAGAGGAGCACAGACTGGGAGGAAGGAGTACAGTAGACACAGAGAGAGTGAGCCTAGCCTGAGGTAGTGCAAACACGAGTCAGATCTACGTTAGGTACACAAGGTGGTGCACAAGGCATTTTTATTGTATCGATGTGGTAGCTGCCCTGCAGAGAGGAGCTCCATGTACAAAAATCCAATATTCAGTGGCCGAGAGGAACCCGCAAGAATGGAGGATCTGCAAGGTGCAGAAGGTACAGGATGGCGGACGGAGGCCGAGGAAGAGAACGCACCTGTCCTGTGCGAGTATGAAGAACAAGCTACAGGAGAGACTTTTGTGAGCCTGTTGTGGAATGGCGTGAAAGCCGTGGCTGTGCCGTGTTTGTCCTGCTTAGGCCCTTGGGGTAGTAACCCTGAGGACAGCGAGGACGACAGTATTGTTAGGTAGGAGGAACGAAATGGACTTGCTTATCATTCGATATACAAACAATCAAATGCTACCTCAACTGTGAATCGAAGAGACAGTACAAACCAAGATGGCGTTTCCCGCGTTCCCGGGACACCGCGTGGGCCAGTTGCAGAAAGTCTTGCAACTTTGCGCCAACGGGAAAACGCCACCCTGTTGGGGAGTGTGGCGTGAAAGCTGGAGCCGTGCCCTCATGGACTATGACTCACTCCGCCCCTGTGCTGGGTCAGCCTACAAGTCTACGAGACCTCCCCCTAGTTTCAACCAGGCGGAGTGGTTTGCAGTTTCGCCGGATGCAGATGGAGAAAGCTGGAGGAGGGGTTGCCAAACCAGCCCCTGCACTCCAGTTACGAAGAGCCAGTGAGCAGTACCGACCATTAAGGAGAGTACCTCCACTGGTGAATATGGCTGGTGTATCCGATCAAGCTGAACAGAGTCCGCTGATCACTACGCATCCCTACTCGGCTCCAGGAGGCTTCCTGATCCTCCGGGTAGAGGGTGTAGAGACTGTGGCGTGTCTCTGCCTGCAGTGCAGACTGCCGGGCGGAGCCGTGGCCACTGCTGCCAGATGCCCTCATTGTGGATTGCAGTATCTGTGGCCCATGCCGACTTTTGTGCCGGTGCAAGCTGTGGAAACAAAGGAAGATGTCCCCATGTTGGCAGCGGAGCTTCCTGGTGCATTGTGGCGAGAGACCACGGGTCCCGAAGAACAGGGACTAGGGCTGGTTCTCAAGAAAGAAAAGCATAGTCATCGACGGGGTGACAAGAGAGGGGCACACCGCCGATCACCTAGCGGGATGCCCCGACCTAATGCGAAGCTAGAGTCCTCCGACGAGGAGTGCGCAAGGCTATCGGATGTGCTAGATTTGTTGCCAGAGTACCACACCAGTGGTACGCCTTGGTGAGCGGCCATTCCTTGTGGTGTGGAGACACGGAGTCGAGTGTCGCCAGTACCGCGACAGCCCGAACAGCGGAGTCCCACGGCCGTGGTGACTAGCGGTTCGGACGGAGGTCGATCCACCCCGACACTACGAAGTAGTAAGTCAAAGCCGTGTTTATCGCAGGCTCCGGGGGTGGTGATCAAGGAAGAACGAAGCCAGGCCCAAGCGGGATCGCGCAGGAGCAGGGTGTTGCCGGATGTCCTCGTGAAGAAGAGGTCCCGATTGGGGACCCAACCCAAGATGGCGGCGAGGCCCGTGTGTGCACGGAGATCATTTCCGGTGACCCGAGCGGGGTCGAGTGGGAGATGATTGCGCCTCTACGGTTGAGCAGCGGAAGCCGGTCGCCTACTTCAAGGAGGAATGGGCGATCGATTCGGAGAGTGAAGAGTCCCAGTACTGGAGAAGAGGAGAGACTTTGGGGCGGAGCTGAGCCAGGTAGTGCTGAGGAGCAGGTCGTATCCCTGCCCATACCAACTGTCCGGCCCTATCCCCAAACCCCGTCCAACCCCAAAGCTAGTCCCAAGGCCTTAGCTAAAGTCCCTGCCCCAGTCGTTTTCACGTTTGGGTCATCCTCTAGCTTAGGGATGTCAGGGGATTACCGGGTCACTTCCGAGGAACGGACTGGGAGCCTGGACTGGGGGACGTCCGATGATGGATCGGTGGGAGGAGGGAGGATTTCACGACAAGTGTCGGTGTCAAGTGACTGTCCTAGCGCTATGAGTGTCACTATTGGGAACAAATCGCGGGACAGGGGGCTTGCTGTACCATCTGAAGGTACCTCAGGGGTATTTTCTGGAGGGCCAGAAGAAGAGGAATCCGTAGAGTCAGTTCAGGATGAGCTCAGGGAAACTAGATGGTGGGCACTTTTGTATGAAGGATATGTAGCCTGGATTGATCGCACCAGATTTATTCTGGAACGAGACGGGGTGGTGGATCACTGGTGGGCTAAAGGCGAGTTTGACGATGCGGATTACCTGAAGGAGTTGCAGGCTAGGTGGGGCAAGATTAGGCGAGGCTTAATTACACCCAAGGGTCCTGAGGGATTAGAAGATCCAGTGGATTCAGACGAGCCCCTGTCATGGGTGTTACCGGGGAGGGCTGGCCATGCAAAATTGACCAGGTCCTGTCGCGCAGAGCGGGCCATTGCAGCCAAATATAAGCGGTCTCATGGGCTTGAGTACCCATATGTCCCAGAACCCCTGATGAGAGAAATCGAGCACCACAGGGATAGGTGGCTCTGGGAGGACATTGAATATTACATTGTCAATAAAGGGGGTGTCATTATGGGTGCCCAAGCTGAGCAAAGGGTTTCTCAGTTGCTGAGGGTGTGGACTATCGGGCGCAGCGTTTACATGCACAAAGTAGTGTACCGGAATGAACGTGGTCTGCCCCGGGAGTATAGTGTCACAGTGACCGATGCAGCAGGAAGGGAAGTGAAAAAGCCAGACCCTCGACACTATTACTAGGTTGCCTAAATAGAGAGTCTGTGGTTAGTCTAGCGCTCCCTGCTGGTCAGTGAGCGTCATACCGTGGCATTATTATGTAACTCAATGATGTTTTGCAATTCTAAATTTTGTGTTCTTTTGCAGTGTTTCCTGGCGCAAGGTACACCAAATTTAGGTCCCAGCCGGGCCGATGGGGATTCACCAGGGGGAGTATGTAGCCATGCATAATAATGGACTGCAGACATCTTCCCTGTTGGAAGTAAACCCTGGTAAGTACAGGAATGCCAGCAGTAGTTATGGAGGTTTTCCCTCACACCCTGGTGAGGTGCCCTATGTATGGATGGAAGTGGCTGCATGCTCTGAGTCACTGGTTAGTGACATCAGAGATGTGCCTGCCCTCTGAGCTATATAAGGCACAACACTGTCAAGTTATTGTGTTGTTGCTAAAGTGTTTGGCTCCTGTGAAAGGGATTGCAGGATAGCTTTGTGCCCACTAGTGCTGTAACTAGTGGCACTGGTTTCCAGATCAAGCCTGTCAAGGCCACACTGTGTCCAGGGACCTGGCACAGGGGTGATCTCCCTACGGGGAGAGGGGATCCCACTCTGATTGGGAGGGCAGTACCTGGCAAAGGGACAGCATGGAGGAATGTGCGGGTGAGGCTGACAGCTGCCTGGGGCAGTCTATTTCATCGAGTACATCAATAAAGATGCCCTGTTCAATGATACCCCCACTGTGTGAGTGTGAGATTACTCTGCAGTGGCAGTCACCACCGAGAAGGAGTTCCTCACCAGGACCATCTCCCTGCGGAAGCATAGATCCTGATGAGGTGGAGGCGCTGCACATGATATAGGTAGGACTCGCACCCACTACCTCAGCTACCTGTCCTGATGACATCCCCTAATACCATCAAGCGGGAGACTCAGGAGTTCTGTTACCTGCAGGTGCACCACCATACACTATCATGTAATGGGGACCGGTTAGACCACACGGGCCAACATACAGAGACAGTAGGAGGGAGTTCTGGTAAGTGCGTCTGCAGGGGGCTAAGCTTTATATCATGTGTCCAGTATTATGCACAGTGCTATTCATATGCTTGTTTAATACATACATACATACATACTGTCCCTCACTATAAAACAATAAAAGGGGATCCTTACACTATACTATACATATGAATGTATATACACTACTCACAGTGAGATCCTACTACTTCTGGGATCTGAATTCCATAATCTTCCCCCTCGCTATACATATCACCGTGACATCACTGTCTCTGGGCAGAAGTGGGTGGGGTTTAACGTCTCTAGAGTCGCCACAAAACCATGTGATGGGAAAAGGCGTGCTACTCTGTGTGGGGCTAAACAGTTGACCCCTTAAGGCCATAGTAATCCCAAATGGGGGCTACATAACATAGGAACATAATAGATTAGGTAGAAAGATCACATATCCATTGCGTCCAACCATTGTTAAATGCCAATTTCTCCGCAATGCGTTGCAGGTTCCTTTGACTCTTAAGGGGTTACCTCATGCTCCATTCTCTCTCTCACCATCTTTTCTCTTTGTTCCCCGCCCTTTGCCGCTTTCCTCACTTTTGAAGCATTTTCCAGAACCAAAGATTCCTGGAAAATGCATTATTCACGGTATTTGTCAAATGGATAATTATCCCACGGCTCACGAGGATGAAGGTTTGTTTATAGCAGCCTCTCTCTCCAGATGGCCGCAGTGACAAAACAATGCAAATCTTAATACTGTATATACACAGCGTTACATAGCATGCTTTGTTCTTTAAAGCCAGGGTCCCACTGGCGGGGATAGAAAAATATATATTTTTCTTATAGAAATCGCATTTGCTTTCCCCTATTAATCCTAAACACATACTTCAGTGTCAACTCTCCAGCAGTTTTCCAGTATAGAGACAATTAATAAGTGGTGGGTAGAAGAGTAACACATATTCTCTGTTGTACAGTAAAGGTAGACACTTTTAATCAAGTAGATGAGCTGTAAGGTGTCTTGTTGCACTGGAAAGTATCCTGTGGTAGAGCACCGCTGTCCCCGTTGGGAGCAGCTGTGCGGCTGGACCAATCTCCACACTATGCAACACCCCCTACCCACCCTCAAACATTAATGGGATCAGCTGTCAGGCTGGATCATACTCCAACCTGAGACACACTCCGTCCCACAATGACCACCAATTTAACCATTGTCACTTATTCCCTCTAATGTATAAGCTCTCACGAGCAGGGCCCTCATGTTGTGTCCCACTTCCAAGTGGGCCTAACCTTTAGCTCGGACCGGTGGGGGAGAGGCCCGCTGCATCTGGGGAGAGCTGGGGCCCGACAGCAACTATCCATCTCCCATCCTGTCGGCGGCCCTGACCGGACATATCGCAAGAAGAAATTACCTTCGTTGGACAAAGATGGTACTCAACTGGATTCCAAGAATTATCAAAAGACAAAGATGATGATGAAATCAGAAGCTGTGTTGGAGTAACATGGAGACGAGAGACTGCAACCACAATACCTAGAATATCATTGGGGAGGCTTCAGGCAGCAGTGGATGGACAAGGGCTGAAGATGATGATATATATACACTCTCACACAACATACACAAGCACTGTATGAACTGTATGTATATATATACATATATATATATTTATATATATGTATATATATATATATATATATGTAACGGTATTTCTGAACCGGCCTGACCCACCCAATCTCACATTGGCCCCTGTGGTCTAACCGGCCCCCATTACAGTGTGGTAGTGTCTGGTGGTGCACCTGTTGGCAACAGGACTCCTGAGTCTCCCGCATGATGGTGTGTGGGGAGGACCCGTCCAGACAGGCAGCTGAGGTAGTGTGCTGAGTCTCACCTAGTTCCAGTGCAGCGCCTCCACCTCATCAGGGTCCCTGCGTCCGCATGGGGATGGTCCTGTTGAGGAACTCCTCCATGGTGCTCCTCTCTGTACATTCACTCCACACATGTACAAGAGAGGGTTTGTGATTGAGAACCTCTTTATTGAGTGATGTGGGCTAGCTGCCCCTCGCAGTAGATATCTAGCCACTCATGTCCAGTCAGTGCCTCCCTTTAAAAGGTGTATCTCTCCTTAGATAGGGATTCCCTATCCCCGCAGGGATCACTGCCCTGTGCCAGGTCCCTGGACACAGTCTCTTCTTCAGTTACTATAACATAACTAGAACTCTCAGTAACTCAGGCTAGTACTAGAACTTGAACTCCTGCCAGAACTCCTCCTCCTCTTAGCAGAACTGGACGCAGATCTAACTTTAGACTCAGTGCTGTGCCTTATGTACACTCTGGAAGCTGACACACCTCTGACATCACTAACCATGGAGTCAGAGCATGTGACTACTCCCATCCATACACAGGGCACCCCACCAGGGTGTGAGGGCAAACCTCCATAATTACTGCTGGCATGCCCACAACTTACCAGGCCTTACTGTCAGCAGGAGAGATGACTGTAGCCATTTTACATGACCGCTACATATATATATATATATATATATATATATATATATATATATATATATATATATATAAAGCAAGCAAATATATATGAATAAAACAAAAAACAGGTGTGCTCAATGCTACATCCAATTGACAAAACATGGAAGAAGGTCCGGTTTAGATGGCCGAAAGGTTGGTTTGTTGCGGTGCCGGTATGTTTTAATACATATACTTTTTGGATTACGTGGTGTGCTGTCTCTTTCTGCCAGTTTTAAACCTGGTGAGTTTGGAATATTGAATTCTTATGGGACAAGCATCTGTCTTCATGATACTGATGGTGTTGTGCATTTCTGGACTTGTGTATCTATATATATATATATATAGAGAGAGAGAGAGAGCAGCTTACTTGCATGCTCAACCCTGCTTTGTTGCAGCTTCTATTCTAATTTGGATAATTAAATCACAGGGGAAATTGGGTGAAGGTCATAGCAAAACCAAAAGGTTCTTGAACTGAGATCTTAGGTCTATAGTCCGACAAGTTGCTTTACAGCTGCAGGTTACCAACCTAATATCATCTATCAACATCACAACCACTAACAGAACCCAATGACATACAGGCATGTCTCTATATCCAAATCTGTATCTTCTATTGTCCTGTTTCTTAATTGCTGCAATTTAAAATATTTAAGATCTACTGCATATATTGTATTTGTAACCATGTATTATTTGTCTTAGCTCTGTGCCCAGTACATACTTGAAAACGAGAGGTAACTCTCAATGTATTACTTGCTGGTAAAATATTTGATAAATAAATAAATATTAATGTAAGTTTTATGGTCTTTACCTTTGCCCGCCTGTGTCACACAGTAACGGGAAGCGTTGAGACTATTTTTCTTATGCCTATTTTTCTTATGCCATATTGCTGCTCAGGGCTCGACAGCTACAGTAATTCTTCAAAGGAGCCAGATCACAAAATATTTAGGAGTGGGAAGGTCACAAACTTATTGTAATGTCATTTTAGGTACATTTGAAGATATAGATTTCAACATTTTGCAATGCATTAAAACATCTGTACCATGCATATTTGCATTACCTTAACTTATAAGTCAATTTCAGTGTGCACTTAGCAAAGCTCCCTAAGTCACTACAACATTAGCTGGAGCAGAGTCCAATTTGGCCAGTGGGCCACCACTTGAAGAGTTCTGCTTTATTTCTTTCAACGTCTCTTTCTTTATGGACGCCAAGTGTCTTGGAACTGTAGGCCACGGATCTCTTCAACCTAGTCCTGGCATTGGCGCCAAGCTCGCCATCTGTAAGTCCAGGAAGCATTGTCTGGTGGATGAAGTCCTTATGACAGCAGAGGCACTGTGCCCTTGTTCTCCTCACAGCTCCCCCTTCTCCTCACAGCTCCTATTTGCTATATCTCTCTCACTCTCTGCTCCAATTCGCTATAACTGAGACCTGGCTCACTCAGTCTGACTCTGCTCTGGAAGCTGCCCCCTCTTACGGTGGCCTTTCTTTCTCCCATACTCCGCGCCCTGATGGCAGGGGTGGAGGCGTGGGGCTCCTCTTCTCCTCCCTCTGCCGTTACCATACCCTTCCCATTCCTCCCTCTCTTACTTTTCCCTCCTTTGAGGTTCACACTGTCCAGATCTTCTCTCCTCTCCCTGTCCACGTGGCGGTCATCTATCGCCCTCCTACCTCAACTCATCCCTTTTCTGTCTTTCTCTCTCACTTTGAATCCTGGCTCTCTTTCTCTTGTCAGACTCCCCTGTTCTTCTCCTTGGGGACTTCAACTGCCATATTGATGACCCCTCTCTCCCTTGGGCTTCCCACTTTCTCTCTCTAACCTCTTCATTTGGCCTTCAACAGTGAACTGCACCCAGCACCCACAAGGATGGCCACTACCTAGACCTGGTTTTCACTAAAAACTTTTCTCTCTCTGATTTCTCCATTTCCCCCTTTCCTCTCTCTGACCATCACCTCGTCTTATTTTCTCTCTCTCGCTTCTCCCCTTCTCCATCTCCATCTACCCCTCGTTTCTGCAGAGACCTGCGCTCTATTAACCTACCAGCTTTTGATTCCACTTTACACGCCTCCCTCTCCTCTCTAAGCCCTGCTCCAGACCCTGACAACTAGGTCAGGAACTAAAAGTCTGTCCTCCTCTCTTGATCTACATGCCCCACTTTCTCTCTGCTGTTCTCGCCCTTCTAACCCCAGACCCTGGCTGAATTCCCACATGTGCATGTAGCGTTCCTACACTCGTTCTTCTAAATGCCTCTGGAGGAAATCTCACACTCTCACAGACTTCTTTCACTACAAATTTATGCTATCCTGTTTCAATTCTGCCCTCTCAGGCTAAACAAACCTACTTTTCTTAACTAATCAACTGTAACGATGCTTGTCTCAAGCAGGAAGCGACCCGCAGGGCTGAGGTAGGAAGGTGAAAGAACCGACCTGAGCTAAGGGACAGAGTCCTGATAGAGTAGTGCGTCATAAGCCGAATGTCAGGGCTGGCGGCAGTGTTGCGTAGTCGGTGTGGATGCAGAGGTCGAGGCAGGCTGAAGACATGGATAGTCGAGGTACGTGAGCCGGGTCTGGTAACGAGGAAGACAATAGGTAAGCGCGTTGCATGTGCTCAGCATTAACTGGAACTTTGCTCAGCAACTTCCTGCTTACAGGGCTGCCCTTTTAAAGGAAGTTGCCAAGAGCAAAACTGGACGATTCTGCCACAGAGGGCGAGCAAGAGCAAAATCCCAGACCGCACTCTGAAAACCTGGCATGGATTTTGCCAAACCTCATAGTACCCCCCCCTTCCAGAATTGATCTCCTGGACGATTAAACGGGTTTGTTGGAGAACCTCCGGTGGAAACCTCGACTCAAGGAGGAAGCGTGGACATCACTAGCCTTCACCCAGGAATTCTCCTCTGGACCGTATCCCTTCCAAGATATAAGGCATTGGAGACTACCACAAGATTTACGGGAATCCAGAATCCGGCGAATTATATACTCCTCTTGACCATCCACCTGGACTGGTCCTGGAAGGGTGGGAGCAGCAGAGAATTTGTTGTGGACCACAGCCTTTAGTAGTGACACATGAAAGACTGGAGGAATCCTTAAGGTATCCGGTAGCTCCAATTTAAATGCAACCGAATTTACTTGTTCACAATCTTGAAGGGACCTATAAATCTGGGCCCAAGCTTGAGGGAAGGAACCTTCAGATGGATGTTCCTGGTATATAGCCAGACGTGGTCTCTAACCTGGAACTGTGGAGCTGGCCACCGATACTTATCCACATGATCCTTCTGCTGAAGGGAGGCTTTAGTTGTGTTGTCATGAATCCTCTTACACAGAGACTGTAGCTACTGAACTTTTTCATCTACAGCAGGAACTCCAGAACGGGAGACAGACGATGGGAGAGCAGAAGGATGGTACCGTAGGCACAGAAGAACAGGGACTCGTGTAGAGTCGTGTTTCAATGAGTTCGGTGCAAATTCTGCCCAAGGAAGATATCCACCCAGTTATCCTGGCTTTCAGAGAGGAAGCAACATAGAAATTGCTCCAAGGATTGATTAGTCCTTTCCGTGAGGCCATTGGACTGAGGTTCGTATGATGGCGAGAAATGGAGTGAGATCCCTATTGATTTGCAGAATGCTCTCCAAAATTTGGCAATAAACTAGGAGCCACGGTCGGAGACTATCTCAGTCGGAATACCATGAAGGCGAAATATCTCCTTGGTGAAAATTTCAGAAAGTTCGTATGCAGTGGGTAACTTTCTGAGTGGTAGAAAATGGGCCTGTCTTGTGAAGCAATTGACCACTACTAGAATGGTCGTCATACCCTTAGATGGCAGTAACTCTACGATAAATTCCATAGACAAGTGGGCCCATGGTCTGGTAGGAACCGGCAGAGGATGAAGCAACCCACAAGGCAGACTCCATGGTGACTTTGTTTCAGCGCAGGCAGCACAAGCGGCTACAATGTCTTTAACGTCCTTGAGAATATCTGGCCACCAGAAGAGGCATTCTGTGAAATCCGAGGTCTTCCTAACTCCCGGATGACCAGCCACCTTGGATTGGTGACCCCACTGCAACACCTCACTACGAAACTGGGGAAGTACAAATAACTTGGATATACGTGCAGACGTGGGTCTAGGATCCTCCGCCTGTGCTTTCAAAATCCATTGCAATAGAGCGGATGAAACTGCCATAATAATCTGAGATGGTGGAATTATGGGCCCATAGTCCCTTTTGTCAGAGTTTTCTGAAGAGAAATGTCGGCATTTTTGGAGCCTGGTCGAAAGGTTATAATGAAATTGAAGCGTGTAAAAAAAGAGAGCCCATCTCGCCTGTCGTGTCCCGAGTCTCTTGGCACATTCAATGTATTCCAAATTGTTGTGATCCATTAATATAGTGATGGGTTGCGTGGTACCTTCCAGAAAATGTCGACACTCTTGAAGAGCTAATTTTATGGCAAGTAATTCCCGGTTCCCAACATCGTAATTTCTCTCGGCGGAAGAACATTTCGTAGAAAAGAAGGCGCAGGGGTGTAGTCTCCCTTGAATTTCCTGCCTGTGTGAGTGACTGGTGAGTGACTGGGTGGGTGAGTGACTGGGTGGGTGAGTGACTGGGTTGGTGACTGACCTTGACCGGGTGGGTGCTGCTTCCTGCTTCCTTGCCCGCCAGACGCGAGGTAGGCTCGGTGGGTGCGGGGGGGGGGGGGGGGGAGGGTCGGGAGGTAGGCAGCTGGGGGGGCGAGACTGGCGGCTAATTCCGCGGCTGCTGCCCGGGGCATGAGGCGGGTATGGGGGAAGCTGAATTGGTGCGCGCGGGGGAAGCTGTGTTGGCGGGCGCAAGCTCGCAACGGCACTTCCCCTCCGTCCTACGTTGTGAGCTGTGGGCCCACAGGCAGCAGGCCGGGCACCCTGCTTCCTTACCTACTCTCTGGCTTTGGTGGCATCATATGACGTCATGTGACGTCGCCATTTGACCCCGACGCCGCGTTGTCATGGCGACACGTTGCCGAAGAGCCGGTAAGAGAAATGACAGAGGCCTCCCCCGGCATTTAATTTAAAGGAAGGGGAAGAGAAGAGCGCGGGGCCTCTGAAACCGCTGCGCCCCCCTACAAGATCCCGCGCCCCCCAGTTTGCGTACTCCTGATCTAGCCAACGAATCTCTCTAAAAGCTATAGAATGTATACTTGTAAAAGAGCAGTATCCCTACTTCGTTCTCACGTTATTCTTGCTCATGCATATTCAATCTTCCTTTATCACTTCCCTCTTATCTTCTTGCTGTGGCTTAGTGTAGGGAACTGGGCGGTCTTGTTCCTATGCTATCAGATTTTGGGTTAGTCAAGGTAATGTTTCTCTTCAGGCAAGGTCAGCTGTCCATAGACATTGTGCAATTCTTGCAAGTTTCATGCAGCTGTATTTGATAATATACATTGATAAAATAGTTTGCTTATCTTCCTCCAGCCCCTTTCTGCATTAAAACACTAACCCATCCCCTGATTGTTCTTACAGTACAACACATACTATAATTTAACCTATTAAGGCAGTGGTTTTCAACTTTTTTTTGGTTAAGGAATCCTATAAGTGCAAATCCGCGGGAACCCCAACCCGCTCTGATAGCGTGTTTGAGATCAAATGCATTGTAAATTCTGCTGTATTTGGTAGAATTTTCTAATTACCTGAAAATTGCAGGGAACCCTCTGTATTAAGGGCTGGATCTAGAAAGCTCCGTAATATCAGCGCTCATAACATGATGCTACCTAAGGCTGCGTCCATAGTGCAGGATACGGCGACGTCGCTGGCGCTGAAAACAAACACTGGGACGCCAATGTATTTGTGTATAATGCGCATGCGTGAGCGCAACGGGGAGACCGGTGCTTCGTGCGACAAGCACGTTTCAATTTCCTGCCCAACAGCTGGGTCACGTGAGCGGTTCGCCCACACCAGCTTCGTGAGGTCACGGCCACGCCCACTCGACACGCCACCCTGTCGCCTCTGCCTGCAGGACAGGAAATCTCTCTTGCTGCAGGCGAGAGTGCGCTGCATGCGAGGCACGCGCACCCCCACTTCCACTATGGCCGAGGCCTAACACAGCAATGGACGTTATTTTCTGAACGTTTCATGCAATTCCACAAAGCTCTCTCTATTTCTCACTCCCTCGCTTCTCCCCTCCCCTCTATCTCCCTCTCTCGCCTGTTTTTGGTTTTCAATGGAAGTAACGCCAAGTTTAGGTATGATATAACTAATATAATGTTAAGCCCGTGCATTAACCTTAACAGATCGTACTGGATGTGCGATGTTAGGGAGGACGCACCCCTTTTGCATCTTGCATTATAACAGCTGTTCTAGTTAATACTCTTTCTGGGAGAAAACATGACTTAACTTTACGTTGTTTTCCCATGTAGACATGCGGTAAGGCTTAATGTGACGTCTTTGTGGCTCTGGGGCTAAAGCCGCGTCCATAGTCCGTTGATGCAAACAAAAGGCCGTACCTCAAATGAGACAGGCCGCAGAGCGAGCAGGCGCGTGCAATTCCCAGAAAGACAAAATTATTTGAGTTTTGGCGCCCGACGGGCGGGTCACGTGAGCGGTTCAGCCAATGCGGGCGAATCACTCACATGACGTCACGGGCACACCTCCGACATGCCTCCCCGTGCGCGACGCCACGTGATCCGTCGCACACGCGTGCCAACTATATCCGCGGCCTAAGAGTTCTCTTGTTGGTTCATTCAAGCAGCAATACGGGTTAACTTGAAAAAAAATGAATATATATATTTATTTTTATTACAGGTTTGAAGCAGGGGGTCTCTGGAGCTGGTGTGTTCATTTCACCTCCGGCGGACCCCCTGATTCCAGCGATATCTCTGCAGAGGGGGTGCCGATATCTCTGCAGAGTTTAAAGGTCCATGTCACGCAGACCAATTAGGAACCACACCGAATGACGTCACGGCTTCCTTTTGGCTTGTGTGATGTGGGATATTTAAACATGTTAGGCACAGAGTTTCTCTGCCTTCAGGGATACCGGCACTGGTACGGAGGTAAGTATCTCTGGAAGCAGGGGGTACCCGGAGCTGAAATTAACAGCTACGGAGAGCCCCTGCTTCAAACCTGCAATACATATATATATATATATACACACACACATTTAAAAAGTTAAGCCGTATTGCTGTTTTAAAAGTGACACTAAATTGTGTTAGGTAATAGAATCAGAGCAGGGTGTAATTTCTCTCCAGAAGGACTTGGAGAGACTGGAAACGTGGGCAGGTAACTGTCAGATGAGGTTTAATACAGATAAATGGAAGGTTATGCATTTGGGAAACAAGAATAAACAGGCGACTTACAAATTAAATGGGGATAAATTGGGGAAATCCTTTATGGAGAAGGATTTAGGAGTGCTTGCAGACAGCAGGCTTAGCAATAGTGCCCAAAGTCATGTAGTAGCTGCAAAGGCAAACAAGATATTATCTTTCATTAAATGTGCAATGGATGGAAGGGAAGTAAACATAATTATGCCCCTTTATAAAGCATTAGTAAGACCACACCTTGAATATAGAGTACAATTTTGGGCACCAATCCTAAGGAAAGACATTATGGAACTAGAGAGAGTGCATAGAAGAGCCACCAAATTTATAAAGGGGATGGACAATCTAACTTATGAGGAGAGGCTAGCGAAATTAGATTTGTTTACGTTAGAAAAGAGGCGTCTAAGAGGGGATATGATAACAATATAAAAATATATCCGGGGACAGTACAAGGAGCTTTCAAAATAACTATTCATCCCAAGGTCAGTACAAAGGACTCAGGGCCATCCCTTAGGGTTGGAGGAAAGGAGATTTCACCAGCAACAAAGGAAAGGGTTCTTTACAGTAAGGGCAGTTAAAATGTGGAATTCATTACCCATGGAGACTGTGATGGCAGAAACAATAGATATCTTCCAAAATGGTTGGACATATTTTTAGAAAGGAAAGGTATACAGGGATATACCAAATAAAGTAAACATGGGAAGGATGTTGATCCAGGGAGTAATCTGATTGCCAATTCTTGGAGTCAGGAAGGAATTTATTTTCCCCTTATGAGACAACATTGGATATTTCACAAAGGTTTTTTTTTTGCCTTCCTCTGGATCAATATACAGTACTGCAAGTACAGATATAGGATAAAGTATCTGTCGTCTAAATCTAGCATAGGTTGGAATTGATGGACCTATGTCTTTTTTCAACCTCATCTACTATGTAACTATGAAACTGTGTAACCTATCACAAATCTATGTGGAAAAGAAGTTATATCAGTGGCGCTCAACACTGTAATGATCAAAGCAATTCTAATAGATATTATAAAATATATATTATAAAATATACAACCAGAGCCACGGAAATCGCCCGTCCGATTGGATGCTCCACGTGGTAAGGGTGAACATGTAAATATACAAAGAAATCAAATCATAGCATAATACTGTAAAACATACACATACATAAACAAACAACACTTAACAGACGCTGAGAACAACAGGTAACTACTCACAATGGCATTTAATATGGCATATCATTAATATCATAAAATACACTTATTACATATAAAATAGTACATAAAAACATATATTAGGTTCAGGCAAGTTTCTCCAACTCGGGTGGGGGTACCTGCTTACCGAAAACAGGATGTAATCAGGCAATGGATAATTCAAAGAGTATCCCCTCTTATGGATAGCTGCTGCTGCTGCTGCTGCTGTTGTTAACACCTGGGCTCAGACGAGGAGGAAAGCAAGACTTTCGAAACGCGTAGGGTGGTTCCGTGAGGTCCCTACTACTCGGGTGTGAGTGCTGTACCCTTCCGAAGCTGTGAGCTGTGAGCTGTGGGAAATCAAATGCTGGCGTAGGAATATCCAACATTTCAGCATTGCTGTGTTTGGTGCACGTGGCCCGGGCAGACCAGGAAGTATCTCTGTGTGTGGTCCTGGAGCTTCTGCAGTGCTGGGAGAGGACTGAGGCAGACGCAGCTAGCTGGAAAAACCTGTCCCTGCCCATAAGAGACTCCTCGTCTGAGCCCAGGTGTTAACAACAGCAGCAGCAGCAGCAGCAGCAGCAGCAGCAGCTATCCATAAGAGGGGATACTCTTTGAATTATCCATTGCCTGATTACATCCTGTTTTCGGTAAGCAGGTACCCCCACCCGAGTTGGAGAATCTTGCCTGAACCTAATATATGTTTTTATGTACTATTTTATATGTAATAAGTGTATTTTATGATATTAATGATATGCCATATTAAATGCCATTGTGAGTAGTTACCTGTTGTTCTCAGCGTCTGTTAAGTGTTGTTTGTTTATGTATGTGTATGTTTTACAGTATTATGCTATGATTTGATTTCTTTGTATATTTACATGTTCACCCTTACCACGTGGAGCATCCAATCGGACGGGCGATTTCCGTGGCTCTGGTTGTATATTTTATAATATATATTTTATAATATCTATTAGAATTGCTTTGATCATTACAGTGTTGAGCGCCACTGATATAACTTCTTTTCCACTTCTATAGCCTGACTAGGGGTCAGGGTTATATCACCGGCTGCCAGCTCACTGTGGGATATAGCGCTACCTATTTGTTTTTTCTATCACAAATCTATACACCAGAACAAATATGGTCAACGTATAAAAATCATTCAGTTCTGCTTACATTCCATTCATGTCCCTCTTCTTGTCTTCAATACTCATGCCAAGTCTCTAAAAAAACCACTCTGTTTTAATTACATGTGTTTTTTGCTTCTCTTAAAAAATGTAGAAGCTTCCTGCGGGATAATGATACCAACCCATCCGGCAAAACATTTGTTTGAATATGGCTAGTGTTCCCTGCACACCCATTGTTAGGCCTCATAACAAGCCATGGTGGAGTTATCATTTATTTATTCAGGCGCTTCTTAATTAGGCCAGAGGATTTCGATGCTGAGATAACGACGCTCATTTGTTCTGAGGAGCTGTTAAGCGACAGATGCTCTGTAAGGAAATAAATGGTAAATAAGCCTTCCCAACTGAGCTACCCGCTGGGTTATGGGACTGGAACGCCATCATCCTCGCTGCTGAATCCATGTCAATGGGATATGTGCATCACGGCTCAGAGAAGTTTGCTTTGACGCACAGCCATTTTTTTCACATATTCTTCCTGTGGCTGCATCAAATGTAAGAGGCTTGTCAATAAAGTTTCTCACCCTTGAATATTTGAAGGGAACACAACAAATGTTAACCTAACAAATTCCTAGTCTTACTAGTACAGAGGTTTTCAACCTTTTTTTGGTTAAGGAACCATATATTTATATTGTGAAATTTTGAGGAACCTGAATAATGTGTCTGAGATCAGATGCATTTTAAGGAACTCCCGACCCTCTCTAATAGCGCGTCTGAGATCAGATGTATTGTATGAACCCCAACCTTCTCTAAAAGCGCATCTGAGATCAGATGCATTGTAAGAAACCCCAACCCACTCAAATAGCGCGTCTGAGATCAGATGTATTGTATGAACCCCAACCTTCTCTAAAAGCGCATCTGAGATCAGATGCATTGTAAGGGACCCCAACCCTCTCTAAGAGCGTGTCTGTGATCAGATGCATTGTAAGGAACCCCCAACCCTCTCTAAGAGCGAGTCTGAGATCAGATGCATTGTAAGGAACCCCAACCCTCTCTAACAGTGAGTCTGAGCGGGACCGAGAAGCAGAGACCGCAGACCGATGGGGAGACCGCGCACTGCGCACACACCGCGCATCAAGGCCGGAGGAACGGGAGCGTGCCCTGCGCCCAGAGACAGAAGTGGCCGACGGGACCCGTGCAGTACCCGCGCGCCGCGCGTAAGTACCGCTGCTAGGTTACACTCTTGAGTGCCATGGGAGTCAGATGGGCGAGAAAGGGTTAAGGGGACAGAAGAACCAGAATGGCGAATCCTCACACTGTCGCACTGAACTCCATAATCGACTACTCCCACGCATTTCCCAGTAACATCTGTTTCATTGTGAGACCTCGCAGTCCTTTTATGCTAACAAAAGAGATGCAGAATATGATAAATCACATAGTAATATGAACATTGCGTCATTCCTAAAGTACCCAAGTGCCACAAATAAGACTAAGTACCCAAGCGGATTTACATGGGCCAAATAGGCCTTCAAGTGCGATAGTGTTCCCGGCACGCACTGAAAATGATCAAAATGATCAATATCTACGCTCGGGCCCTCTCTCCCCTCCGAACTCAACCAAGTAAGGGCCTATTTATAGCGAGTCTCCCTTAAAAAGGCTGTTTTTCCATTACTGAGACCTACCAGATCCCACGTTAAGGACTGTTACTGGATGGGCCTTCATGTTTTTTCCAGGACACTGCGATGATAATATGGGTGATAAGCTTGGAAACGAGTTTAGGTATGTACGTTCCATCTACCCAGTAAGTGGTCCAAAGGTCTTTTTTTTAATGTATTTTTTTATCTGATTCCCTGACGAGTCTTAGTTTGGGAAAATATATTTTAATGGACCAACAAGAGAATCCTTTATAGCGTTCACGGCGTTCAGAGCACCACAGGTCCTATATGCTTGCAGCTGTAAACATGAAGAAGAGACCAGTGAGGTTTTACAAGCTCCGTGCACTCTAATCTCATCCATAAAAAAGTCTTACATAGATCCATTATAAATAACTCCATCATAGCCTACCGACATATCTCACAACCAGTTTGGCTGCTAAAACTCAATAGACACATGTGCTTATTCAACAGAAGTAGATGTACTTTGAGCAGTACCTTGATCCTTAAGCCTATTGATGTAAATGAGTGTACAGTGTGTGATAAAGCTATCATTCATTGTTTGGTGAATAAGGATGAAGTCTAATATATATATATATATATATATATATATATATATATATATACATATACACACACACACACATTTAGGTAATATTCCAGTTTAGATCTCTCATAAAGGTGTACCCCCAATAAATAAATGTAAGTACACTGGGGTTTTCAGTGCAATGCAAATAAGGTACAGTAGGTAAGTGTGTTTAGTGATAGACTGGTGCAGAGATGAATGTTTTTAAGTAATGAAATTGATAAGGCTGAGAGACGCTGGTTTAAAGCATTAAACGCAATGTGCTTAAAATGCATTACCCGGCATCCTCACTGAAATGAATTAAAAGGATATCCTCTGGCATCAGCAAGAACATCAACACAGAAAATATCCCCTAATGGGTTTATCGCTTAGCAGATACTCATAAAGAACGACTTGTTTGTAATGTCCCAATAATAAAAAAAAAAGAAAAACACTCTGCTTGTCAAGAGCCCACAGCGATAATCATAATTATACAGGATCTGTGTGGGATAATCAATCTTCCTTATCTCTACAAATGACGTTAACTCGTGGGGATCTGTGTATCAAGGCAAAAGAGGTGCAATTCTAGGGCAACCAAAACCGTCAAAGATGTCTTACAGAAAAATCCCATTGAAAGCCATCACATTTTGGAAGGTTCTATATCTCATAGAGATGGGGAGTCAGAACCTCTCAGATCCTTACGTTCTAAAACAAATGCTAAAAACCTCAGGCCAAGTGCCCATCTATATGTGGTTTTTCATTTTTTTTTTAATTTTTAGGCTTAATTAACCCATTGGGCTCCCAAGGATGTAGCTACTATGTCAGGGGGTCTGGCACTGCAGGGCTCTATGACCTCGTAGCTACAGCCCAAAATCCTGCGCGTTTTGCTGGGGGGGAGATCAGCACGGAACGCAACCTGCATTGATCAGGAACGGAAGGGATACGCTAACTGGGGGCTCGAGATTTTTTTTTTTGCAGGGGGCACGGCGGTTACAGAGGCCCCGCGCTCTTCCCCAAGGCATTTAAATTAAATGCCGGGGGTACGCGCAAGGCCTCTGTAACTCACCTACTGTGATTCAACCGGCTTCTGGCGACACCTTGTCAAATGCCGCCGCGGGATCACATGACGTGATGCACAGTAAGTGTGGGGGCGCAAACACTGGGGGAGAGCAGGCAGTGGGGCACAGCCCCTGGTTTTGGTCATAACTAAAGGTGGCGTTACTCTCACCCAGACCATGGAATGTAGGGAGATACCCTTAGATACCTGTGAAATATACTCATTTCAGTCATTTCAATATATTTTGAATAAACTAACATCTATGTACATGGATAGTTGTGACTTTTTATGGGTGATCCCATTAAATACTATAGAGGCAAATAAATGCCGGTCGAGGACATTTGGTCGCAACTGTTTGGCCGCGATCAAATCTCCGTCGGCATTTAGCCGCTACTCACCTCGCCGCTGGCAGCTTCACCACCAAGGTAAGTCCCTAACCTTACCCTTAAAACTCCTAATCTTAACCCCAAATACTAACGCTATCCCCTACCGTAAAAACGTTAACCCCTTTATCCTACAATCTCTTACCCATTAACGCTTAACCGCTTTCCCTAAAATTCTTAACCCCGTAACCTAAAACCCCTTACTCTAATCCTCTACCCAAAAAAGATAATGGTAATGCGCATGCTTTGTTAAACTCCTTCATTCAGTACAAACGGAGGCGTGGGACTTTGGACCATCATTTAGAAAGGTTGATACAATAAACAGAAAGGGAGAGAGTCTTTCTACGACTCACATTTTCTTCAAAAATAAAAATGGATACTATACAATGGTTTTGTAGTTTTACTAGTGGAACTATGGGCGTACAGGCAGTCCTCGTTTTACAACGCTTCGTTTTACAACGAATGGCTTATCCAACGCTATGCAATGCATACCTATTTTCATTTTTACAACGCCAAAACGGCTTATCCAACGCTCTTACAACGCTTTGCAACGTTGTTTGTGTGTATGTACATACACACAAACAACGTTGCAAAGCGTCGTAAGAGCATACTGTATATATAATATTATATTATATTATACTATATAATATTATACTATATATATAATATACTATTATACTATTATACGCTATGTACATTAATGGCATTATATATGTAACGGGTTTCCCCCCCCCCCCCCAATCGCAGATATACTGTGTGGGTGCAGGAAACATATAGTTACTCAGTGTGGTGCATAACCTGTTAGCTCGCAGGAGAGCCGAGTTTCCGCCACGGGGAACCTGGGGCAATTATACTCTGGATATTACTTACAATGATGCAGCGCCTCCACCTGCGATGGCTCCCACCAGAGGGGGAGTGGTTCCTCGCAGGACAATCAATAAACACGTACAATAACATATAAGAACGAATACTGCTTTACTGATCACTAAGCATAGAAGTAAAACAGGTAATAACAGGTAATAACAGGGGTTCCTCTCTAAAGGTAACCCAACTCAACGTCTGCTCCAGATTAGCTATAACGGACACCACAGCGGGTGTCCACACTTTATGCGTCTCAGCGGACGCTACCGTCTCCACACAACAATCCCACCCTCAAGTCCAATGAGTCCCACCCAACGTCTTGCGCTCCCAATACGTAGACCAGCGTATGTGTATTCATGTGTGACTGCGCAGCCACTATGTCAAGGATAGGCCTGGTTGGTGCACGTGTGTTGTGGTGTTACCTGCCCGGGCTCCAGCCACGGGTGCCGCTATACCGCAAGGGGAATCGTTGGATATCCTCCAATGGTGAGGTGAATTCCAGCACGGATAATATCACCGCTTCTTCCGTCGTCTGTAATCAATGGCTACTCGGTTGAGGTCCACCGGCTGTAGTCATTCCGCTCTTATAGTCTATGGATCCCGGTAAGGCCCAGCATAGGCCCAAACCTCTCGGTGGAAGCGCAGCGTCCGCTGGATTCCTTACTGGCTTATAGATAAGGGGCAGGTCCCTAACTTCGTGCCGGTCCCTATCACACTCCGCTAGCGTGGCTCAGGGCTGTCTGGGGCCTAGGGGAGTACTGGCCTAGTGCTCGGAGTCACGGACTCCAGCACCCTACCTCTTACCCTTGCCGCTCCAGTCCCTAACTAACTACGTAGTTCCTGTGCGCGGAATATATCTCCGTATGCCAACAACGATCCTCCTTCCCTATTGGCCAGTCCTTCGTGGGCTTTCTGGACCTTAACTGCGCAGACGCGAGCTCCCTGTAGTCCTGGAGTGCTCCTGCTTCTTGCGCATGCGCAACGCCCCTAACAATGGCAGCGCCCTGCTCCGCGAACCGGCGGATCCAGCACAACGCGATACCGGCCGCAACCCTTAGTGCTACTCGCTCGCATATACAGCAGAAAAGGTAATACCGCAGGGGACCTGGCTACATCCTCCCCCCGGTAAAATCCCCAACGCCCTCGCTTGGGACACCAATATCATAACTATACATAGCATTTATATAATGAAAAATGCATTGGAGACATAACTTAGCACATGCATGACTCTATACAATGTTACACAACTCTGTGAGCATCACAATCATAGATCGGATCTTGCTCCGAGAACACTGCTGAGTCTCATAATGGGGTGCCCCCATCTGATCATAGGCTACCCGCGTTGGAGGGTACCTGTTTCTTTGGCCCCGTCTGAGCTGTTCTTCAGCAACTCCCTCTGGGGAGTGATAAGCACAGTCCTGAGGCTCAGCCTCTTCCCTTGAGGGGAGAAATGTCTCTGAATAGTCTCTGTTACGAACAAAGCTCGGGCTCTGTGGATCCAAAGGCTGGCCTGTTGGTGCCACCTCAATAGGCGTTGGCCTACAGGGCCCTTTACCCGTAGCTCCTCCGGGAGATGCCCCTTCTGTGGAGTGGTCCCTTTGAGAGGGTCCCTCCAATAGGTCTTCCGTAGTGTCAAAGGGGTTCTCATTATGGACAGTCTCTTGACCCTGCTCTGGTAAATCGGGCTCACCGTTGAGCGGTGTGGCCAATATCTCAATCTCTTCATCTTCCACTTGCGGCATGGGAAGAAGATAATTGCGGTGCCATACCTTTACCCGGCCGTTAGTGTCTTTGATACGATAGACCGGGAGGCCAGGCATTTGGGATTCTATCTCATACACTCCATCTCTCCAACGGTCGGCCAGCTTATGTTTTCCTGGGACGCCTAAGTTCTGAAGCAACACAGCATCTCCTGCCCGAAGATATCGGACTTTATGGTCATATCGCCTCTTATTATCAGCATTGAGCTTAGCGGTGGATTTCTCTGCCTGCCGATATGCCTGCTGCAAGCTGTCTTTGAGTCGTTGCACATATTTAAAATGGGTAGCATTATGTATCCCATCCGTGGAGATTCTAAGATGCACATCCACTGGTAAGCGGGCTTCTCTCCCAAACATCAGGAAGTACGGGGAGAACCCAGTTGACTCGTGTCGGGTACAATTATACGCATGCACCAAGGTTTCTACATGTCGACTCCATTCTGATTTCTGGGCGCTCCGTAGGGTTCCGAGCATATCTAGCAATGTCCGATTAAACCGCTCTGGTAGGGCATCTCTTTCAGGGTGATATGGGGTCGTTCGAGATTTGGCAATGTTCAACATTCGTAGCAGTTCCCTGATCAAGGTACTCTCGAAGTCCCGCCCTTGGTCAGAGTGGAGGCGGTTGGGAAGGCCATAATGTACAAAGTATTTTTCCCACAATATCTTGGCCACGGTGAGAGCTTTTTGGTCTTTAGTAGGGAAAGCTTGAGCATAACGAGTGTAGTGGTCGGTGATAACCAGCACATTGCATATCCCCCGGCTATCCGGTTCAATACACAGGAAGTCCATACACACAAGGTCCATGGGCCCCGAACTCTGCAGATGCCCCATGGGGGCCGCTCGGGTGGGCAGGGTTTTTCGCTGTACACACCGGGTGCATCGGCGACAATGACGCTCAACAGCCTCTCTCATTTTAGGCCAAAAGAACCGATCTCTGACCAGCCCAAAGGTCTTGTCAATACCAAGGTGTCCATGATCATCATGTAGAGCCTTTACCACCAGAAATTGTAGGTTCCTAGGGAGGACCAGTTGTCTTCGGTCCGGGTGGTTGTGGTATTGCACCACCCGGTAGAGTAAGCAATTGTCTATTTTGAAATGATCCCACTCCCGCATGAGTAGGGCTACCAAGTTTTTGGGGGCACTCTTGAGCAGGGCCGGGTTCTCCTTTATTACGGCTTTCCGGATGATACCAATAATAGGGTCTCGCACTTGGTAATCTAATAGGTCCTTCCACCGTAGTACCTTGTCAGGCGTGATATTCATCCCTTTGGGATCACAGTAAGCGTCGGGGACAGCCTGCGACCGACATCCCAATGAATCGACTACTCTTAATTCTGAGAATGCCACTCGGTCGTCGATGATAGCGGCCATGCTGCACATGGCTCGCACTGCAGGCCCAGGTAGTTCTTCCCATTCCTCGTCGTCAGGGATAGCACTCAGCCCGGGTCTTCGGGAAAGGGCGTCCGCTCCGACATTCAGGGGTCCTGGCTTGTACTTCAGGGAGAAGGTATAACTGTTCAAGGCGGCCAACCAGCGGTGTCCGGCAGCGTCCAGTTTGGCTGAGGTATTGACATAAGTAAGGGAGTTGTTATCGGTCCTTACCTCGAAAGCAACCCCGTACAGGTAATCGTGTAGCTTCTCGGTAATAGCCCACTTGAGAGCCAGGAATTCCAACTTGTGGACAGGATATCTCTGCTCGCTGGGTGTTAAGCTGCGACTGATGTAAGCCACAGGCCGCAGGCCTTCAGGATGTTTCTGGTGCAGGACGGCGCCCAGTCCATTCAGACTGGCATCCACATGCAGGACGTAGGGCTGCTCGGGGTCCGCATATGCAAGCACGGGCGCCTCGGTCAGGCATCCCTTTAATTTCATGAAGGCTCGCTCACACTCCGATGTCCATTGGTCCCCGAATGGTTGGCTAGCCGAGACAGTTTCCTTCCCAGTTTCTGAGGGATATATTTTCAATAGGTTGTTCAGGGGCTTAGCCTTGCTCGAGTATCCTTCCACAAAGCGGCGGTAATACCCGCAGAAGCCTAGGAAGGACCGCAACTCTGTGACGTTCTCGGGGCGCGGCCAGTTTACTACGGCTTCTACCTTGGCAGGATCAGTGGCAATCCCCTTTGCGGACACTATGTGTCCCACGTAGGTCACCGATGTGTGGCAAAAACGGCATTTGTCTAAGGATAATTTCAACCCTTCGTTCCCCAGACGGTCGATTACCTTGAATAACCGCTCTTCGTGTTCCTCTAAGGTTCTCCCGAAGACTATAATGTCATCCAGGTATACCAGACATTCCCGTGGAACCATGTCCCTGATGGTCTTTTCCATCAACCTCTGAAACGTGGCCGGCGCCCCACATATACCTTGGGGCATACGGGTGAATTGATAAAATCCTAAGGGACAGACGAAAGCAGTTTTTTCTTGATCCTCTGCGCTCATGGGCACCTGATAGTACCCGGATCGGAGATCGAGCCCACTGAACCACTGACTTCCATTTAGCGCGTTCAGTAGTTCTTCGATGCGCGGGAGGGTGTACTGATCCGGTATCGTGCGGTTGTTCAGTGTCCGATAATCAATACACAATCGTACGGTTCCATTTTTTTTACGCACCACCACGATGGGGGACGCATATGGGCCCCGAGACTCTACCAAGATCCAGGACTCTTCCATGTCATGGAGAACATTCCTTACATCGTCTATATCTCGTGGAGCGAGGCAGCGCGACCGTTCTCGGAACGAGGTGGTATCACTCAATCGGATGGTATGTTGAGCACTGCGGCTACACCCCACATCCATCTCACTCGTGGAGAACACATGTCGTCGTTGGGTCAGCTGCGCGACCAGTCGTTCTTTCCACTGGGTAGATAGTGTCGACTCACCGAAATTGAAATTCATTTCAACGGGCCACTCGTCCGTGGCCGCCGCCTTCACTTCTGGTGGGTCTATGACAGGGCTGACCGGATATATGCTCCCCAACTTCTGTCCGGCATCCAACTCCATCGGAAAGGGGGAGATATTCTGTACGTACACGTGGGTTCGGCGGGGAATCTTAGTGGTCCATTCCCTCACCTCCGGGAGTATCTTATATCCTTTCCGGACTTCTTCCTCCGGGGTACTTTCCAGCGAGAACAGCTGATCCTCCCCCTCTCGGTCCGGGTAGCAACACCAGACGGGCAGCCTCCGCACTCCCCCCGGTAATATGGTCGTCAGCCCGGCTTGGCAATTGTATAGGTCCCCATGTCGCTCCAAGGCATAGATCCGTTGGCACTCGTCTCGTAGAACTGGGTCTAGAAGAGCGGTGGCTAAGGGTAACTCATTAGTCTCTTTTAGGTACTGCCGGAACACTTCTTGTACTATATCCGCGTTAGTGCCTAGAATGATCGGGTACTTGTATTGACCTTGGGGTACTGGGCATACCAAGGCCGCTAACTGCATGGGATGTCGTTTCCCGGTGTTCAGCTGGAGTATTTCCATCTGCACCTGTACAATTCCAGTGATAGGGTAGTCTTCATTGCTTAGCCCTCGTATGGTCACGTGTTCAGCCGGACGCAGGGTACAGTGCCGGAGGTGCTGGGCGTAGAACGGATGCTATATGATGGTCACTTGCGACCCTGTATCCAGTAGGGCCGAGGCATAGATCCCTTCTACTAAGACAGGTACAATGGCTGCCGGGCCTACTTGGCTGTATGGCCCCCGGTTGGAGGGATCCGTCTGGGCGTCGGTATCGGCCGGGGCTGAGGGGTTCCCTGGAGGGGTTTCCCCGTCAGGTTCGACGGCTCGTGCTTGGCATACCATCGTCCGAGCTGGGTTTGGTCGAGTGGAAGTTTTGTCTTCGGGGAGCTCCTCCCGTTTTGGGCAGGCCCGAGTGAAATGGCCCTTCTTACCGCAGGTGTAGCAAAGGCGGTCCCTTGATTCTGGATGGCCATGGTATGGGGGTGGGGAATTTCGACCCGGCCTAGCTTTGGGGACCGCACCCTTAGGGGCGACTTCCTCTTCTGGAGTCGCGGGATTCTTGGCTTTGGCCCCAGTGGCTTTAGGCGGGTCACTGGGGGTGGACTCCTTACTCTTGGCGGGAGGATGCAACCGCCCATATGCCTCATGCTTGTTGATCTCACCTACTAGAGTGTCCCAGCTAGGGGGTTTGTTCCGCATCAGGGACCATCTGACCAGGAGGGCGATGGGGTTGTCGGGCAAGGCTCCTTTCTGGAATTGATTCCAACAATACTCGTCCACCTGAGTGGCTTGTTGATCTTTAGCCAGCCGTATAGTGATGGAAGCGGGGGTCCGTAGACACTCCATTATGCGTTGGCGTTTGACTAGCTCAGGACATGTCCATTCCTCCACCACCTGCGAGGTATATTCTATCCAGGCGTCGAATGCCTCTTCGCCCGTGGGAGTCGGTTTAGTGCCTGAAAAGGTCTTCAACTTACGATATTGAAGTTGCATTGATGTGTCAGCCCTGGCTCCTCCCAACTCGGCAAGACTTTGAGCTAACATTTGAATCTCACTTCTTCCGCTAGTCGGGACCGGGACAATACTGAGCGGCGGGCTGTGGTCGGCAACTGTACCTACTATAGATTCGCAATAACTCTCAGGGGTAGAAGACGAGGCGCACATATCTGCCTCCTCTAAGTTCGTGTGAGAGCTGTCAAGTTCTGACTTGATAGGCCGCGCGGGGTATACTACCGCACAGCTCGACTCGGCCGGATCGTCAAACCATACACTAGATGGTCCTTGTTCTTCATTTACATCTTGTCCAAGGTCCACTAACACTGAATAGTGCCCTTTGGTCTCTGTGCATTGATCCACCAAAGCTAGGGCATTTTTACTCCGGAGATGAGAGTGTTGGCGCAGAGCCACTCGGATGGCCATAGATGGGATGTCTATAGGGACGCCGCACACCGCAAGAGTGTGTGCGGGTGGCACTTCCAGCCTCGTAGCCCACTCATATACTTCTGAGCGTGACAGTCACGGGAATACGGTAGACATTCTAGAACGTTTATGGAATAGGGCACCCCAGGTCTAAGTATCTCGCAGCGCCTCCAAATGTAACAGGTTTCCCCCCCCCCCAATCGCAGATATACTGTGTGGGTGCAGGAAACATATAGTTACTCAGTATGGTGCATAACCTGTTAGCTCGCCGGAGGGCCGAGTTTCCGCCACGGGGAACCTGGGGCAATTATACTCTGGATATTACTTACAATGATGCAGCGCCTCCACCTGCGATGGCTCCCACCAGAGGGGGAGTGGTTCCTCGCAGGACAATCAATAAACACATACAATAACATATAAGAACGAATACTGCTTTACTGATCACTAAGCATAGAAGTAAAACAGGTAATAACAGGTAATAACAGGTAATAACAGGGGTTCCTCTCTAAAGGTAACCCAACTCAACGTCTGCTCCAGATTAGCTATAACGGACACCACAGCGGGTGTCCACACTTTATGCGTCTCGGCGGACGCTACCGTCTCCACACAACAATCCCACCCTCAAGTCCAATGAGTCCCACCCAACGTCTTGCGCTCCCACTACGTAGACCAGCGTATGTGTATTCATGTGTGACTGCGCAGCCACTATGTCAAGGATAGGCCTGGTTGGTGCACGTGTGTTGTGGTGTTACCTGCCCGGGCTCCAGCCACGGGTGCCGCTATACCGCAAGGGGAATCGTTGGATATCCTCCAATGGTGAGGTGAATTCCAGCGCGGATAATATCACCGCTTCATCCGTCGTCTGTAATCAATGGCTACTCGGTTGAGGTCCACCGGCTGTAGTCATTCCGCTCTTATAGTCTATGGATCCCGGTAAGGCCCAGCATAGGCCCAAACCTCTCGGTGGAAGCGCAGCGTCCGCTGGATTCCTTACTGGCTTATAGATAAGGGGCAGGTCCCTAACTTCGGGCCGGTCCCTATCACACTCCGCTAGCGTGGCTCAGGGCTGTCTGGGGCCTAGGGGAGTACTGGCCTAGTGCTCGGAGTCACGGACTCCAGCACCCTACCTCTTACCCCTTGCCGCTCCAGTCCCCAACTAACTACGTAGTTCCTGCGCGCGGAATATATCTCCGTATGCCAACAGCGATCCTCCTTCCCTATTGGCCAGTCCTTCGCGGGCTTTCTGGACCTTAACTGCGCAGACGCGAGCTCCCTGTAGTCCTGAAGTGCTCCTGCTTCTCGCGCATGCGCAACGCCCCTAACAATGGCAGCGCCCTGCTCCGCGAACCGGCGGAACCAGCACAACGCGATACCGGCAGCAACCCTTAGTGCTACTCGCTCGCATATACAGCAGAAAAGGTAATACCGCAGGGGACCTGGCTACATATAAATAAAGACATACAATACAATACTATATAATATATTATTTATTATGTTATATTATATATATAATTCAGTATATACACTATATAAATGTGTGCCGCATATCTTATTGCCTGCGTAAAATATTTGGTGTATTTTAGTGTTAAAAATGCCTTCAGAAATGGAACCTTTCATTTAAACAGTGTTCCTATGGGAAAACGTGTTTCGCTTTACAACGTTTCGCTATCCAACGCCATTTTGAGTAACGCATTGTGTCGGATAACCGAGGACTGCCTGTATATATAAAAAGCAGTGTTACTCTTTAGCGCCTAGTATCAGCACACATCAAACCACTGAGTAGAGATGGGGAAAATATAGGCCCTATCTACTAAGAAGTGAGCCATGAGACGTCTTGTGGTGTTGGAAGATACTTTACCGCTCACTCACTTGAATTTGTATTTTTTGGAATAAATTAATTAGCCCAAACTCTGTCAATTGTGTTGTGGGCTAAAAAGCAGTGGGTGTCCTTTGCTTTATCTTTAATGAATGATACATCAGGGCTGTATAAATCAGAGAAGCTCCAATAAGTAAGTCTAATGGACTGATTGGGTTCGATATCACTGCTGGAGGTATGCACTCTTAAGCCCTGTCTCTGAAATTAACATCTGCTGTGCTGGAATTAGCAATACCAACTGCTTTCATAGGTATGAGAACTGTCGGATTACAATGAACATAACATTTGGCTTCTATGAGTCTCATGTGTTAATTGACCTGTGTCTGGGAAGAGTTTAATTTATAGACAGACCGGGGAAGCCTGCAATGTGCCCCATCTTTCCAGTAGCACATTGAGTTATACAAGAGTTGGACGTCGGCACAAGCTTTGCCTTTGGATTCTGAAATGTCATGTTTGCTATAGTTTCTGTTCTAAACCCTTGAAACCTCCCCTTCATCATTCTAACAAGACTACTGTTGTAGGTTCATAGCTCTTATACTGTACCTAAAATGTTACTGACGGCAATTCTCTACATTCCTGTAACTTCACTTAAATCTCTGACGCTTTCCCAGTTAAATACCTCTTCCTCTGTGAGCTCAGGCTATGTAATCATACACCCTGGCTTACGCAAAAGCTTTGCATTACCTAGTACTGATTGTTGGTGGTGAGTTCTGAAAAACAGTCCACCGAGAACCAATAAATCAAACTGCCCATTCAGACATCATTCCTTTGCAACCCACAGGCAACTATTTAAATTTCAATTCCTGTTATTACTATCGTTGGCAGGCAATATTGAATTAAACCCAGGCCCACCGTTTTCCACACCACAGAAAATGTCCCTTTTAACTCAATAAAAGGGCTATTTGTCGTCCAAATAGATATTCGTAGCTTACTGCCCAAACTAGATGAACGAAGGGCACGGTGCTTCTTGTATAAGCCTAAAGCTATAATTCTTTACTGAAACATGGCAAAGTCCCCAAACTCCTGATACATCTATTTCTATTCAAGGTTACTCCATCTCTAGGAAGGATTGGCCAACGAGAGGACGAGGGGTGTTATGCTGTTACTAAATAAGCCCTCTAGCCCATGCTAATTTGAAAATTGAGTTGGCAAGATTTGCCTCCCTTTCTCTAAGTCTATCATCATTGTTGGCATCTATCACCTCTCCAAGGCCCTACAACAATCCCTATCTGATATGTCTAATTTTCTTGGCAATATTTCTTCCCCGAGTAGAAACAGTGAGCTATTGGTTCTTAGTTACTTCCACCCTCCAATTGGCTTGACCCTAAAAACAACAAAGTCTGTGCATGATCCAAACCGCTCAAGTTTAACCCAATTCATTTCTCAACCTACTTGATCAAATTTAAAATGCAGTAACCACTCACTGTTAGATTGGTTCTTATTCTCCTGTCCCAACAGAATCCAAATCCCTGATACATTGGCTGACATTTTCAGTGATCATGCAATAGTGTATTGTGTATACGTAAAATCGAACCATTAAAATCGAACCCAAAAGTTCTATTAGCTAGAACATTTAGATATTTTAAACTTCCACAATTTTTTGTTGACCTTACCAACTGCCCTAGGTTCGGAACCAATTTGATACCAGACCCTTATTCTGCACGTAACTATTTCCAGTCAGAGTTTCTTAAAATCTGTGATATCCACGTTCCTCTGTGCAGAGTCACAGTCTGTGGAGCCCATCTTCCCTTGTTATTGAGCGTTACCATGTTAGAGATGCCTTGGGAATACATACAAATTAACTGTGTCATGTACGGCTCATCTGGGAGCATGTGATCTGCATGTGGGACAAGGGTTAATACACAGCTTCCTAGCTGACCCACTTTTCACCTTCTGCAAAGATCTCCCCTCACTCCATCCCAATATACCATCTGACACGGACATCATACTTGTGAGCACTTGACTTAGATATGCAACCAGGGTTGATACACACGAATACTCTAGCCAACTCACCTTTCTCCTGCGCAAGATACTTTCAATGAGTTAATATATACCCCTTAATCGATTGCAATCATGTCTATCCGCTGACACCACCCAAGAAATATGCAAATAAAATATGTAATTATATATATCTGGGTCTCAGGTCCCTGTTTATTAAAGCGAAACTATGCACTTAACACATAAAATACGTTGTAGCAAACGGTGTCCAAAAAGGTACTTTATTCTCTACAAAGCGTGCTTATTAAAGTTTGACTTTAATGTACAAAAAGACAGTGCTAGATTACGTAAAAAGGTTATTACAAAACATACAGTTACAATAAATGCAAAACAGTTTTTTAAAATAAAAGGAGAAAACAAACAGAAATCCCTATACAGTACGTTACCATATGCCATAGGTCCTGTCCTAGAGACGTCACTGGAATAGAAGAGAATTGATGTGTTCTGATCCCAAAACACATCTCTGTTGAATTCTAATTATTAATTCAAACGCCAACATTTATGCCGTCATAAATCAGCTACTCGTTTGAAATTTTTATGACTTTAAAACCCCTCCACTTTTGACCTTTAAAATATGACTGAATATATAAAAGGCCTCATAACTAAGAGTGAAACGCGTTAGAGGCTGCCCACTGTGTCACTCACTGAGCAGTAAACTTTTTTCAATGCGATCCAGTCTACCACCCGTTGTTGCTGTGCACCGCATCATCCCTCCCCCATGGGAGGACTTCCGCTATTGTTCCGGTCGACAGCAGAATGCACGCGGATTCCGGAGCAGTGGTGATCAAGGAGGTCATGAGTAATACCCCCTCACAGAGCACACACTCACTTATTTGTTTATGGACTTATGCTTATACTCCAGGAGACTTCACACAGGTACCCTTTAGCCATAGGTGGAGGTGTGTTTGCCACTTCCATGTGACTACATTACCACCCCCCAGGGTGTTCTTTTTAGTTCGTGTGTCTCTCCTTCATAGGAGTTTAACCCTTTCATGATTCATGGACACAAAGAATACGGTATTGTTTCTAAATGCTCAAATGTTTTTTCAATTGGGTCAATCGAATACATGAGATTTGTACCCTGTACATATACTGTATGTGCGTTCTGAGCGCTGTTGTGTGGACCTGTTCCAGTTCTCTTTATTGCATTCATCTCCTTGAAACGATTACACATATCTAAACGTTATTATTCAGAGTAGGTGTCAGGTCCAGGATTACATATTTCATATCCTTTGAACGGTAGGGTTAATCACGCCCCTTTGTGCTCTGTAGAACCCTTCCAGGAATGCTTTGAAAGTACCTTTAACAGTGTCCTGTTTACTGGGGTGTCAGAAAAGCCATAATTTAATCCCATCTATCACGAAACAAATCCCCTTATATCTAGATTCTATCAGTCCCATACAACACATATTTAACTTTTTTAGCCCATCAGTGATACCCCCCAAATGAAGCCCTCTTTGTAGATCAGCACAGACACAGGAGGTGTCTTTGATCTGTCATAAGCACCATTTATTGTATTTTTAAGACAAATTGTAATGACATTAACCCCTGAAGCACTAGATTGATTAAAATACTTAATATTCCCTGACATTTTTATTAGAAACTGGCGCTACACAAGATCTAAAAAATTATAGACCCCTGGGGAATACATGCATACGGCTAACTAGACTTGTATAGCCTGGCCTTCGGCAGCTATTGCTAATTCTGGGCCTTTCCTCTGTCAGTCCTGTTAGAACAGGCAGTGGAAAGGTTAATTCCTTCAGTTGGCCTGTTTTGCATTTCAGCTCTGAGTATGTAGCAATATTCAGGGTCGGGCCTAAGCAACCTATGAGCATGTTAATCCAAAGGGTGGATATGGGTTGGAACATCCCCTGATGTGTGTGAGCCAATCGGTACCCAGCTTTGAGTTGTAATGATTCAAAGTTAGAGACACTCCCTGAGGATATTCAAATTGAGGCATGTTTTCCTAAATTTAGTGTGTCAGTTAGAGAGATCTGTGTGCAGTCTGAGAGGAGATCTTGCAGTGAGAGGACTGAGAACCGGTGTCCCCCTCTTGCCCCACCTGGGCAAGGAGGGGGGGAATTTAAGCTGCCATGAGCAGAGAGGCAGAGATTACTCCATGCCTGTGATATCATGCTGTATGCTGTATGCACACCTATGCTGAATAAAGACCAAGAGAAAAGAGGCTGCTGTGTGTGCCCCTATCCTGGTGTCTGAAGAATGGAGTGTCAGCGGGGGTCTCTCTTCTGGAGACCCCAGGGGATCCCTACTGGCTGGAGGCGCTGTGCACCCTGAGGGAACAAGGTAACCTGTCCCACACCACACCTCCTGTCCCTGTCCTGGGTTCTCCCCACAACACCGAGGAGCACTCAGCCCTCCTGTTTACCCACAGGTCACAGCACCAAGACCACACAGAGTGACCAGAAGGAGTGTACCCCCCAATCTCATGTCGGGTGGGGTACCATGGAAGGGTTACATTTGGAGGCGCTGCTGAAAGGAGGACTGCTCCCCAGGACAGGACAGGTTTTATCAACGGGACAGGTTTTCAAGACAGTGGACCATGCAGCAGTTTCAAAGACTTTGTATGCAGCACAGAACAGCAGCCATAGACTTTGCGGTGAGGGAACCCCTCCGTGAAGCTTCCCCAGGGAGGGGGTTACCCTAATTAAGAAGATCTTGCAGTGGGACCATTCCTGGTGGCTATGCACCAGGGAGCGTACATCTTTACATGCCCTTCAATGGGACAGAGGTTGCTCTAAGATTGCATAGGGACCTCTGTGCACCCATCTACCTTACCAAGAAGAAAAATAGGGGCCGGTTCCTGAGGCTTCACCAGGGAGCTGGCTGCCTATTAATGGCACTGCAGCAGGGGCGACTTTCCTGAGGCGCCCCCAGGGAAGCGTGGTCACCCTACTGTATCCCACCATGGAGAGTGAGGGTGACAGGGAACTCTGGGATTACGTCTATGACCCCTGTGCACCCCATCTAAGAAGAAAAGGGAGACAGGTCCCTGATGCTTCACCAGGGAGCTGACGGTCCCTTAATGGCACTACAGTTGGGGTGGCTGACCTGAGGTGATACCAGGGAAGAGTGATGACCCTCCTGTACCCACAACGAAGAGAGAGGTGAGGGGACACGGACTACATGGGAAATGTCAGTAGGTCCCTGTGCACCCTGCAGTAAGAGTTACTGTGGTCCCTGTGCGAGGCGTTCCCTGATGCTTCCCCAGGGTGCGTGACACTCAAAGATTACAGGGACAGAAATGTATTTGTGGCTCCTGAATGCAAACGGAGACCCCAATGTGCTGGACTATGTTCAATCTGGCGTTTCCTGCTCCTACAGGGATGTCATGTATTTTGTGCTCTCAAAATGGTGGCTCCTGCTCCTCTGCGGGCCGCATGGACTCTCTTTGTGCTCAAAATGGCACTTCCCGCCTTACCAGGGAAGCCATGTGCTGTGCTGCAAGGATTTCTGCATTTTGCAAGCTTGTGCTGATCTTCAGCTTGCAAGAAAGTGCGGGAACTGTTCAAACCCCTCCCCCTTTGCTTGTTCTGGATTGGACTATCCTATCTACCAGGGGGAGGAGCCGTGTACTACAGAGACAGCAGTTGTGCCTCTGAACTGCTGCTGCTATCCATAATCATGGAGACTCGTGGACAAGTCTACGAACTGACCGGAGGAGTACTAGACATTAGGGACTCTCCTGAGAATCAACTACTTGGAGTCTGCCCCTTGTGCGATTTTCCTGGCGGCTCTCTTCACCTCATGGGTAGCTGCTCCACTTGCCGTGTGCCCTATCTGCGGGCTAGGCTCAATGGCCCTACAGAACCTGATCTCACAATGAGCACTGAGGAGCTGTGCACTCTCTACACCCTGGTGCGCAAGTTGTCTCAACTGGCTCAAGCATCAGCCGACGATGCTACCCACCATTACATTGCCATGGTGTATGAACTGTTCTACCCTGATCTACAAGTGGTGTCCATGTACCCCTCATTTAGGTCTAGCATGAACCTTCCTATCATCCGGCATGGCGGCCGGAAAGAAGGCTCTCTGCTTGGGCCAACTGCCTGGATGAATGCCTTCCACAACGTACCTGGTGCTGCTCCACCTCCGAAGTTGTCCTCCTCTGCGCCTGTACCAGCGGTGCTCAGTGGTCTGCCGTCAGAGCCCTGCGGGATCGCCCCACCTGCTTACTGTGATGTGCGTCCTGCTACAGCTCCAGTGAACCGCTCCGTGAGGGAGGCGCCCTCTGTTGAAGTGTCCGCTGTTCCAGACACCACCGAGGTATCGGCCGATGCCTCCCACGTACCCGATGCGGCTGGGATCTGCCCTGCTGCTCATGGCGGTGAGCTGCATGTCCTGTCTACGGATCCCAGCTGGGAACTCGCCCAGAAAGCTGCGGAGCTGTATCTGTGGCGCCAGCAGGAGATGTACGAGGCCCATGCTCGCGCACTCTCCTATATGCGAGCTGCTGAACGACACTACGATGACCTGCTGCTCCAGAGTCAACTGTCGGGAGAAGTGCCGGCCGGCACCACCCCTGATGACTGCCTCGACTCCACTGTTGCTACTCTGCCACCGGGAGCACAGATGGCCGCCGAGTCACCCGGCCGGGTGAGCTCCAGTGAGATCCAGGCCGCTCCGGTGAGTAATACCTTTCCGGTTGATCCTTTTCTCCTGACATGCAGGGAGCGGAAGAAGTCCCGGGAGGCCCTTCAGGACGAGGCGCTGGCTGAAGCCCGCTGCCATAAGAGCAGAGGGAGGGGCAAATTGAACTTGACCCAGGACTGTGCCATTGCTCCTTCCGGGGAGAGTTCCCTGAACATGCCTCCTAGAGACTTTGGTGCCAGCCCCTTGTCACCGGAGGCCCCAGTCCCTGAGTCATCTGCCCCTTCTGCCCCGCATTCCCCATCCATCACCAGTCCCAAGGTGTGACCCTTGACCCCCAGGCCCTCTTCACCTGGAAGCCCGTGGCTCCCTATGGACAATATGATGTTATGCCTGATATGCAATTGGAAGGGTATGTGCATTGGGGGGATTGTGATGATGAGGGGATGAGTTCAATGCAATCTGAAAATGTTTTGTCTCCTGTCAGAGAGGAGGCAGAAGGGACCCCTGTATGGGAAGGTCCTATATCCTGGGTGCTGCCGGGTACTGCTACTGACCGCAGCTTAGTGAAGTTTAGCAGAGCAGCCCGAGTAATAGTTCATAGGTTCAGAAAGATGGGATTTGAGTTCCCATATCTCCCTGAGAAACTGATGAGAACTGTAGAAATTCACCGCTTAGAGTGGGTGAAAGAGGCCATAATTGCCCATCTTCGGACTTATGCAAAGGATCCCGCCTATGTGGATCTGGACAGAGCTCCCCAGTTATTAAAACTATGGATGCTTGGGAGAGATATTCACATAGACCGAGTGGAATATATTTCTGAGTATGGAACATGAAAGTGGTATTCAGTAAAGGTACCTGATGATACTGGTAGAATGGTCAGGAAGCCTGACCCTGCTCATTACTATTAATGCTTTAATAACTGCTGTGTTAGTAGAAATGTTCTGTTCAGTCAGTCACTGTATATGCAGTGGTTATGTCAGTGCTGTCCATGCTGGAATGTATAGGAGTTAATGCATTTCAGCTTATGTGAATTTGCAGGTGTTGCACAGTATGGTAGAGGTTATACCTGCTGTAAATCCAAGCCGGGAGTTTTACCAGAGGGAGTATATAGCCTGGCCTTCGGCAGCTATTGCTAATTCTGGGTCTTTCCTCTGTCAGTCCTGTTAGAACAGGCAGTGGAAAGGTTAATTCCTTCAGTTGGCCTGTTTTGCATTTCAGCTCTGAGTATGTAGCAATATTCAGGGGCAGGCCTAAGCAACCTATGAGCATGTTATTCCAGGCATGTTTTCCTAAATTTAGTGTGTCAGTTAGAGAGATCTGTGTTCAGTCTGAGAGGAGATCTTGCAGTGAGAGGACTGAGAACCGGTGTCCCCCTCTTGCCCCACCTGGGCAAGGAGGGGGGGAATTTAAGCTGCCATGAGCAGAGAGGCAGAGATTACTCCATGCCTATGATATCATGCTGTATGCTGTCTGCACACCTATGCTGAATAAAGACCAAGAGAAAAGAGGCTGCTGTGTGTGTCCCTGTTCCTGTGTCTGAAGAATGGAGTGTCAGTGGGGTTCTCTCCTCTGGAGACCCCAGGGGATCCCTACTGGCTGGAGGCGCTGTGCACCCTGAGAGAAGAAGGTAACCTGTCCCACACCACACCTCCTGTCCCTGTCCTGGGTTCTCCCCACGACACCACGGAGCCCTCAGCCCTCCTGTTTACCAGCAGGTCACAGCACCAAGACCACTCAGAGTGACCAGAAGGAGTGTACCCCCCAATCTCATGTCGGGTGGGGTACCATGGAAGGGTTACACTTGCAAAATCACAATACTACTCTGACAATCTTTATCAAAACACATAAAATCCTGCAAAATTCTGGAAGGTCATCAATAATATTTTTTTATCAAGAACCTTGTCGTTTCAAAAAGGATGCTGCAATTGTGTCTGATCATTCCAACATTATCAACACATTCAATTCTGCTGGAACAATTTAACAGAGTCCCTCAGATCCGCTTCCTGCCCAAGTTCCTTCAAGAACCTGGCTGTTTCCTAACTTTGAACATGTTTTTAGCTGTAACTTGTAATGTTGTCAACTTTATTTTGTGCCCAGGACATACTTGAAAACCTAGAGGTAACTCAATATATTTTCCCTGGTAACATATTTTGTAAATAAATATGGCGCTGCCTGAGGCCTGAGTCTGCGGTCTCTACAGTCAAATGCATTGGTTTTCCCCACTCACTCCTTGGTATCCAATGCAAATGACCCTCTATTATCAGATTTGGAGGTAGGTTTGTCTAACCCAATTGAAAGTTTAAGCAAAACAAATACATCTCCTTCCAATACTGTACTCCGTGTCCTCAGCAATTAACCAGTTTACTCACTCTGCTGCACTTCGGACTCTGCCCTCTGTGCTTTACCCTTTGGGAGGTAACTGTCTTGCGTATCATGCTGTAGTTAATGTATATAGCAAGGCTCCTCGTTATTTAACACCCTCAGCAAGAATAACCCACTTTCCTCCTGAATACACAGTGAATCAATAAGAGCAGCTCCATGATTTTACGTGCTGCAAATTGACAGCAAGAAAGAGTACTCTTACCTTGAGGCAGTGCAGTGCTCAAGTTCCCCCAACAGATCAGATTTTCTGAATACCCCTGCTTCAGCACAGGTGGCTCAATCAGTGGCTCAGTCTGAGAACCCCTGCATACTTGCAAAGTATGTATTGGTACAGTGCCATCAATATTTATAGCGCTTCACAGCAGTAATTCACGTTACAAATTAATATGAGACCTAATGGGAATAAGCACTACAGATATGCAGTGTAAACGTAAACATGATTAAAAAGAGCTTATAATCTTTGCTTGGCTGGCGGAGGGGCTTGTTCTTGTATAGCGCTGCTAGTTTTACGTAGCGCTTTACAGAGACATTTTGCAGACACAGGTCCCTGCCCCGTGGAGCTTGCAATCTATGTTTTTGGTGCCTGAGGTTTATTCGGGTAAACCCGCGTACACAGACATGCTGTATTTATCTACAGAACAAGAAAATCAACACAAAGTCAATTCACCCACACATTGAGAATTAGAGAGGAGACCAGCTGCTGAGGGTCGGGGATTAGTCCTTTCTGCTATGAATAACAGGTTGCAGTCCCTCATAGTTCTCCTATACAATTTGTGGTCTTCCCTGTGCTGGATAATATTATAGATCCATTAATTTGAATGGAGATAAACTCAAGCATGGAAAATACATATTCACAACACATTCCATAGATGAAGAAGAGTGGCATAGAGACACAAGATAGTGCATTACATTTTACTGGATACGCATGAAATACCGATAAAACAGTAATGCCCTTCCAGGAAACCTCCCCTTCTAAGTATTATCACCAAAATCCCAAGGCCCCGGCGATAATCTAAGTCCCTCTGTTTGGCATTCTGCTAGGTGCGTCTGTCTGTAGTGCAGAAGGGGGAGCTTTCCAAACCTTCCGCGCGGGAAAGAAGGATGTCGCTCTTCGTCCGCATTCCATGCCTCTCACTCACGGAGGGATAACCCTTGATCCCCACTCACGGAAGGGCGGCCCGCCACCTTCACTCACGGGGAAGAATGTCAGTTGCAAAAGATCATATACCCAGACCAGGACAATGTACGCGTCTATACCTGCTCCGTCATTGGCCCATACAGTAAGGTATATAGTCTGTATTCCTATAAGGGCATTATTTGACTTACCCATGCCTCAAGCTGGACCCCTCCATGTATTCCAAATAACCATATCGGAAAACTTCTTGGGAGGAAAACCGGTCACAGCTAAACGCCTAAAACGACTCCCCCCCCCCACCCCACTTACACTCTCCTTCATTGAACTGCCAGCATTACCCCCTACTTTCTCACCTAAACCCCTCCAACTCCCCAGTGATCCTATTAATCCCTCCATCCAGGTCCTCCTCGTGCCATCCAGAGTGATCTCATCACGTGAACGTGCAATGATGTCATGTGTTTCAATATCACTGTATCTGGGGTACAAGGAACAAGGAAGTATACTAACTAATACTGTACACAGTCATGTTTACCTAGTAAAATAAAGCAGCCTGTTAATAAATAAAGTAACCGATCACGATAAGAAAGTGAAAGAGATTAAAACAGTAATTAACAAGTTAAACATTTAATCACAAAAATAAGAGATACCTCATAGTATCGCAAAAGTACAGACTACAACTGAGTTTATATGAGTACGTCAAATTACAAGTGTAGAATCAAAGCCAATATATCAATGTAAATATGAATGAAATCCTAATATTTATGAACACTATCTATATGTATGATCCATAAAAATATCCCTAAATAGATCACATGAGATGCGTGCAGGGTTGCCACCTCTCCGGGTTTGACCGATTGAGTGTTATTGCGGAGTCCGCATATATATATATACGACTATTAAGGTTATGGTGGGTAAAAAAAGTGACCAAAACCCTCCACAGTAAAGCATAAAGCAACTGTAAATATTCCTGTATATGCATATGCATATACAGGAATATTTACAGTTGCTATATATATATTAAAATATATTTAAAATCTTCATATATATATATATATATATATATATATATATATATATGAAGATTTTAAAAGAAATACTTACAGATGAAGATCTTCAAGCAACAAAGGATCTAGGGTGATGGTCAAGCTGAAGAGCCATAGTTTCCAGGCCACGGTTGGCCACGGATTAAAAATAAGCCATTAGGTCTGGATTGATTTGGCTTTTTGCTCTTGTTTTTGTTTTGTTTATTTTCGCCATCGGGCATGCAGAATAATTTTATTTTTGCTGGTTTTGTGATTGAATGTTCTTTAATGTTTTTTTTGCGCCATCGGGCCTTTGGAAAGTTTATTTATGGTTGGGCATTGCCCCTTTTGGGTGGCTTTGTTGCGGGGGGGAGGTGGAGGGGGGGGGGGGTCGGGCTCGTTATCCTGAAGATGGTGTGGGATAGGTTATGTCAAATATTTGACATTGTGTGTTATAGTGGCTACCTAGGCTCTCCTTGAGAGAGTGTAGGTAGCCGCAATAACACTCAATCGGTTATTTTTAACAATGTAACTGTTTGTTTGTGTATGTATATATGGTATATATATATATATATATATATATATATATATATATATGTTAACCCCCCTATGGCATTACTACTTTCACTTAGGGGGTTAAGAGCCTAGAGGGGGGGAAGGGGGAGGAGGGGGGGAAGGGGGAGGAGGAGGGGGGAGGAGGAGGGGGGGAGGGGGAGGAGGAGGGGGGGGAGGAGGGGGAGGAGAGGAGGGGGGAGGAGGGGGGGAGGGGAGGAGGGGAGGAGGGGAGGAGGGGAGGAGGGGGAGGAGAGGAGGGGGGAGTAGGGGAGGAGGGGGAGGAGGGGGAGGAGGGGGAGGAGGGGAGGAGGTATGGGTAGCTACAGACTTCTATTACATGGTGTAGAGTGATTAGGAAGAAATCTAGCCATGCCCACCTTCTAAATGGTGTCTATTCTGTCTCTAGTTATAGGATACAAAGTCGAAGCCGAACCAGTCCCGCAGTAGGCATGGAGACGAGTGATGTCACTACTAGGTATATAAAGTGAGGGTAGAACATTCTAGGTTCAGATCCCAGGAGGAGACAGAGATGGGGGATCTCACTTTACATAGCGCGAGTCCTGTTTCAATGTGAAACTGTGTGTGTTACTTCTAGTAAATAGGGCCTCCCTATATGGTCCTAAGACGTGAGCTATCCACAAGAGGGGATGTGCAAGGTACTCGATAGGAAGCTCTATGAGTATGGACCTTTGAGTGTCACCCTAGAGCTGCTAGATGAATAGGTCTACAGGCACCCCTGTAATCCAGTGGTTGGGGGTCAGAAGGGCTCTGCACAGGGTGATAGGGTGTGGATCTTCCAGCAGCAGAGCGCCCTACCAATGTGTCCCGTGGAATGGAGAAATGGCCTTCTGCTAGGCATGGGATTGCTATTTACGTGACATCAAGGTGACAAGCAATGTGTCTCTTTGGGGATGCTGCATTTCTATTAACCCTAAGCAAAACCCTTCATCCGCTCATTAATATTCCCGATTAAAAGTGTGGAGAAGTGTCCATGGTGCTAACATTTGGGGTGTTTGGCAAGTGAGTTAAAAGTGCAACCTTATGTATCTGGCCCAAAAACAACCTTCCGTAAGTAATGCAGCTGGATAGTTACACAGTTACACAGTTACATAGTTACATAGTAGATGAGGTTGAAAAAAGACATACGTCCATCAAGTTCAACCTACTTTATGCTAAATTGATGACAGATATATCCTATATCCGTAATAACAATATATTAATCCAGGGGAAGGCAAACAAAAAAATTGGCTTCTTTAAACTAATATTGTGTTAAAAGCAAATACTTGTTTTTTGTTTCTTTGGAAATGAATTACAAACTGCGGCTCTTAAGGGCTTCTGAATGGGGGAGTGTTTGTCAACCGACTGTTTTCTTTACCCTTCGAAAACATGGAGAGGGTGCTCACCTTGTGCATAACTAGCTGCTGGGTGCTCATCCAGAGCAGCTACTATGACCGTCACCAAATATTGTATATTATGCCACAAGAGAATGACAGATGTCAACATTTTGGTGTACTGTCACACCTTCATCATACAGAAAAGCCCAATGCTACATCCAATGTGACCAAAAATATACAGTGAAATACTTATATATGGGATTTATTTACCATGAGGTTTTGGATTGGAAGATGGAAGATTAAAGAAAAGAAGAAAATAATGACAGATGAAGATAGGAGAAAGAAGATGGAAGAAAGAAGATGTTGGTACCTGATGCTGTTCTTCAAGAAGGATGGAGACGGATTGCTGGTGATGACGTCGTGGGTCGAGAGCTTCCTGATTCGGAGGGTGAAGACTTCTAAAGGTAAAATAAATATTGAATGTATGTAAATGTCTTTTTTTTTCATTGTATTTATTTTTATGTTTGTGATTGCCCATTGACTGCTAATGTATTAATCTGTGCCCCTTTAGGGTACAGATAAATACAGTGACAGGCACGGCATTTTTTGGCAAATGCTTGTTTTGTATTGGATTGGTATTTTTTCTATTTCTGTTGGTTTTGATTAAAGTGTTTGGAAGTTGGATGGCTTGTTTTTAGTACATTTGTGGATTGGCTAGTGGTTTAATTTCTTGTTTTGTTGGTTACAGTAGGTGTTTCTTTAATTGTATTCTATTTTGGTATAATATCATTTTTATTCTTTAGCGGTTTTGGTGTTAGAATAATTTTATTGATGTGTAGTTGAGGCTTTTTAGTTCTATTATTGTTGTGGGCCAGCGATTTAAATATTTTTTTTTTTAATGAAGGCTACGAGAATAGGCCCCACAGTGGTTGCCAGAGGAAATCAAAACGGCTCCCATGTTTCAGCTCGCCATGTTTCCAAACTAACTTTAATTTTTTTTTACAAATATTTACAGGTGTCATATTTGGGTACAACAGGCATCAGTCACTCAGTTGACTCATTAAAATGCAGCACTAGAGATGTGTGAACTTAACAAAATTCGGATCGTCTGCATTTCTAACGTTCAAAAAAGTTTGAACATTTGCAAATCGTTCGCTCAATCTTTTCAGCCAAATACATTTCAGCAAAATTGGCAAAGTTCACGCAAACAATTTGACACCTTCAGTCCCCTTGAAATATGGCTTTTCCTGGAGAGGAGAGAATGAGAGAGTATAAGTGACTCTGGAGGAATATAAGTCCATCGGTACTCAATAGGATGCTCTCTCTCTCTCTGTCTCTCTCTCTCTGTCTCTCTCTCTCTGTCTCTCAGTCTTTTTCGCAAACTTAGGCAAAATGTGATCACATCTCTAATTAGTAAACTTAGGTTCTAGGAGGGACAGGCCCTGGAGAATAAAATCAACACTTGCAATTAACCTCCTGGCACGGTAAAGAATTGGGAATCACTTAGCAAACTAAAATATTGCCTGGAAACAAGGGATGCACATAAAGTTTAAAACTGCAGATATACAGTACTGATTCTGGGTGTGAATGTGCACATAAACTGGCTAATGCCACGGCCCCAGTATTTACTGCTGCACGCGCGCCTGGCGTGCACAGATAAAAGCCGTGATCTCCGGTCAATAGGGGAGCGATGGGATGCACGGGGGGGAAGGGCATGACGGGGGGCACGGCCATAACGGGGCGTACCTGCCCTTCCATTGGCTGCCCGCCGAGTATGTGACCGCGGCACGGGAAGACAAAACTCTTGTCTTCCCTGCCAGCGTAGGCGTCATCGCGCTTTGCGCGCCCACACACACATGGCCGCGGGGGCCTGCCCCATAGAGGGCTGTACTGTGGTGTGTGGCGCGCGCCGCAGCAACCACTGGGAAACCTGGCCTTAGGCGCGCAAAACTTTATTAAATCCGAGCAAATAACGTGATGTCACCTAAATCATGAACCAACGTTACTATCCCTGAGTTACTCACTTTGCTAATATTATGCAAAAACAAATGGCCGTTACCAAGCTTGTTGGGAAGCTCTCGTGAGCAGGACCCCCATTACCTTTTGTATCTGTTTGCACTTGTTTGTTCTTGTTCTGTTTATGTAATATACATAACTCTGCCCCCCCCCCTCCTACCCCCTAGTACCGCGCTGCGGAAAATGCTGCCGCTTTACAAATAAACGATAATAATAATAAATATAAGATGCTGATGCTACAAATCAGTAAGATGGAATCAGTGAGAGCTGACATGTCTGGGCCCTATTGTGTAACTCTGCCTCACTTCTTATCTCTCTACAATCTTCCACAATCACCCCCCTCTCTATCCTGTTCTCTATCCCTCACACCTCACAACTCATTTGAATAATGGCTCTTCTCTCGTTGATGTGTGCTGTTTTCTTCCCTGCCTCTTCCCCCTCTCTAAGCCTGATGGGGCGAGACTGCCACCCCTCGGCTCCTCTGGTCCAGTGTGATGATGGAATCCATCGAGCGTGGGGCAGTAAAGCCAAAAGGGGGCCTGTCAGTCACCCCAGCTTGCCCATATGTTTGCCGGCATGGAATCTGAATGCATGCTGCCAGAAGCAGTAGCTCGTGCCAAAAGATATTAAATTGCCAGCAGGGTGTGTTTAGAGCTGGGATGATTGATTAAGCACAGATTCATGAGCTGATCTCTCACAGCGGAGGCAGAGATAGAAGGGAGGGAGGAGAGGAAGTTATCAATGGGACATGTTGCAAAGAAAGTTCCGAAATATAGCTAGATCGAAGGCTGCAAGCAGGCAGTGTTACCATATATCTCTGTGTAGCTAACAATATCATTGGCTTCTAACAGCAGTCGTGCGGACATATGTCACAATAGCCCTTATTTAATAAGATGTGAAGACGAATTCCTGTGCAGGGAAAGGTTTTAGTCCCGAACATTTAAATTAATCTGATGTCTTCTACAGCAACAGAAAGTGGCTTCGCCGCGGAAAAAAATAAACTTGGATAATAAAGAGTGGGCAGTTGTGCAGGATAAATATATATATATATATATATATATATATATATATATATATATATATATATATATATAGAATCTACAACAGAAGGGCTGAAAAAGAAAAGAATCAAGGTGTTGCAATGGCCCAGTCAAAGTCCAGAACTCAACCCGATTGAAATGCTGTGCCTGAACCTTAAGAGAGCTGTGCATAAACAAATGCCCACAAACCTCAATGAACTGAAGCAACGTTGTAAAGAAGAGTGGGCCAAAATTCCTCCACAACGATGCGAGAGACTGATAAAGTCATACAGAAAACGATTACTTCAAGTTATTGCTGCTAAAGGTGGTTCTACAAGCTATTGAATCATAAGGTGTACTTAGTTTTTCACACATGGCTTCTCAATTTTGGCTTTATTTTTGTTAAATAAATCATGACACGGTGTAATATGTAATGTGTTGTTGTTCATCTGAGGTTGTATTTACCTAATTTTAAGACCTGCTAAGGAACAGATGATTGTTATTATGTCCTGATATGTAAAACCATAGAATTCAAAGAGGCTGTACTTTCTTTTTCACACAACTGTATGTATCTGAACTGAGTCACACAAGCGGCCGCCTTCACTTTCCTATAGCATCTTTGTGGCTCATACTTTCTAACATTTGACTGGACCTTTTCATCTGACATTTCCTCTGAGTTTACCAGATCCTTGAGCACCAGAGTCCTGGCAGACCCGGAGTCAACGAGGACATGCATGGTCCTTCCAGCAGTCAGGACCTGGAGTAGGAACGGACCTGGTTCCTCTTTGAATTGGACCATGGTCGTTCTCTGGGCGAAGGAACAATCAATCCAGGGGAAGTCGGCAAGACGGTGTCTTTGCTCTCCGCAGGCTGTACAGCTGAACGGCTCCAGTTCATACTCCTTCTGCGATGCCTCTGGGAGGGATGTAGGCCTTTGGAACATGGGACTGGCTGTATCTTGTGGAGGATGTCTCTCTATAGACTCTACATCTCTGCTTTGGTCCCCCCGCATTGGTGCCTTCCAGCTCCGGGCCAATCGTCTCTGTATAGCCCTAGTCATCAGTCTCGCACATCTCTCATCACAGACCACCATTAAACCTGGCTTCAAATGTTCCCACTTCTTTCTTCGCTGTTGTATTCCCCATACTGACTGAATATTGCAGGTTGCTTTAATCTGGCGATAAAGCTGACAAGCTTCCAACCCTCTATTGGCCGCTAGTATGATGATGGTTGCAGAGCACACATAAATAGCGTTCTCGCTCTTTTCTTCTTTGTAGACAAGCTCTGTAGTATTTCTGATGGGTCAGGATACTTTATTTCATTCATCAGAGTCCAATCTGATCTAAGAAAATTCCATTAGAAGACATAGGGATTTATTCTCTTGCTGACTCAAAGCGGCCTCTGATTTTTCCAGTTCTAAGAGCAGCTCTGACTTTTCTTGTTCCATTTGCTTCTTCACCTTTTCTACTTCGTGAAGCTTCTCATTTCTTTCATAGACCTGGTCAGTCAAATCTGAAATTTCCTCTTTCAGAATTATGTTCCCTTTCTTCACAGTCTCTAAAATATTCAGGATTATATTACCAGCATCCTACAATTTATACACCTCTGTGCTGAGACTGCTGACCTCCTGGCAAGAGACTACCAGGTCTCTGCTGAGAGTATCAACCTCTTTCTTAGAGACTTCCAGCTTTGCGCTGAGACTACAGAACTCCTCCTGAGAGACTCTCAGCTCTGTGTTGAGAGTGCAAGCTCTCTCCTTAGAAACTCCACTCGGTTGGTGCCTCCTCATATTTCTGTTTCAGGTTAGCAATAATTTTTGTTAGAGTGACTCTGCTTCTCCTCCATGGCGGTAACAGTAGCATTTGCTGTCAAGATTAGTTAGTCATGGAGTCCTCCAACTCAATATGCAAGCGATGCTCTTATGTCCAATATTGCACTCTCCAGGTAAGCTGCGAACAGAGACCCCTATAACTCGACCTTCACTTCTTGCTCTTTATCCAATCATTTACAGTGGAGATCACGTTCTCGTCTGGCAGATTGTCGTGCATTTTCAGTACGGGTCAAGGGGTCGTCACTTATTTGTTCCGGCTCCGCTTCCCTGCTACAGTTTGTTGCATTTTCACTAGCAGAACCAGATAGACGCACCTTCTGGGTACACAACTTCAGCATTAGACCCTCTGCTTTTCCCAGGACGTTTCCGCCAGTACTTTTAGGTTGCAGAACATCTCAGCCCCCCTTGTGATGTCGCAGTGTCATCTGCGAACGTTTCTGCAACTTCCACAGTAAGTGGAAAATCTCTTTTCTTTGTCTTTCTCTTCTGCTTGGCCTTGTCAGACTTGGATGCATCAGTAGTACCGAGCTCCCCTTCATTGCTTCAAACTTCTGCCCTTTCACTACGCCCACCATGCTTTGCTTGCGGTTGCAGTAGCTGGCGATTAATATTCCTAGCACTGCTGTCGCAGTTGCTTGGCTCGCCGCAAAACAATATTCCTCCCAATCATCCCAATCATCATAATAAGGCCTGAAAGGACACTATTTCATATGGCCAAGCTCATTGCAAAATAAACATTAAATCCGCCATTTTGAAAACCTTTAATTTTTTCTTTTCGCACTCCCGATGGGGTAGACTTTACACCCAGAATCAGTACTTTACATGGATCACTGTCTGCAGCAGTTTCCCCAGTCAGACCGTAGCATTTGTTGCTTTATCCATGGCACTGCTCCATGTTATTCTGTCTGGATTTGTAGCTGTTTATTCTGGTGTCCTCTACACGTGTTTCTTCCGCTGACCTCAGGGGGCGCTGCATCAATACTTTTCGTAGGTCAGCCTTTGTATCCGTCTTACTCATGTTGTCCAAACTGTTGCAAAAACAAACATTTTTGCTGATGGTCTCCGGGGCCCCTTATGAAATCTAAGGGCCACTTCTAGCATCCCACTTCTGAAACCATATGTCGGCAAAGTGTGCAGAGGTGAAGTTAGGGGACTTGCTATGGGAAAATAAATGTCGGCTTTTATTTAGCCAAAGTGCAATAAACACTGGCTTTTCAACATCTAAAGTGCAGCAAAAGACAGGCCAGCAATATAAAGGATAGGGTTTTCCTAGGCCAAAGTTCAGCTTTCCCAGCATATGAAAGTCCATATACGTTTATAGACGTCTGTGTAGATCTGGTGTCCCTTGGCATCAAGAACACAGAGATATGGGCCGCATGCTTTTGTGTTCCTTAGGCTGGGGCCATAGAGGGGGTAGCAGGGCTGAGGCGCGCTGACGCTGAGGCTCACCTGGTGAAATCTGCACGATTTCATGCCCATGCAGGCGAGCCAGCGGGCGCGATCGGGAGGCGGGGGGAGACTGAGGGAGGCGGGGCAGTGACGTCGCTGGGCCAATCGCCCGCGACGCCCTGACGTCAACGTCACGGCGCCGACGTCACGGCGCCGTGACGTTGCTCCGCGCTGATTGGATGTTTTCAGCCGACAGCGCTCTGAAAAACAGCTTGGCTGTCGGCTGAAAAATCCAGCGCCTCAGCACGCCTGCAGACGCTCGCGTGAGCCCCCTCTAAAGACATCCTCATGGAGGATGCAGGGGCTCAGCGCGGAGCGTCCGCACGGCTCAGCGCGGCCTCCCCTGCTATGGCCTTAGAATCAAGGACACACGTGCGGTCTGTATGCGGAGCAGAGAGAGAAACAGTTCCATTTGCTGCCTTTTAAACCCCTTGCTATACTCAGCTGAACTCGTTAGTGGTCCTGCCTTCCTCCAGGCCGGGAACAACCACTGCCTTGCTCATACCCAACAGCTCTAGATGCTGTTAACAGGCTTGACCTAATTACACTGTCACAAAGAGCTTACATTCTAATTGTGGAGCCTGATACACATGGAAATAAAGTTACTTGTCAAAAGGAGACACACGACACTGGAATTCGTACCGCTTCAAAAGTAGTGACTGAGCTACACCGGTTATTTTCCTGCCACACCCTTAAAAATACACTTTGTGAAAGAACTTTATCTCAGGTCACTCTGTCTCCATGTAGCTCAAAAATCAAACGATTGGATTATAAACTCTCCAGAATAGTGGGTTCATTGTGTCTGCAAGTTGTGTCCCCTATAAGCACCACATACAATTTTTTTATTATTATTATTAGTATTATTATCATCATCCATCAATATTTCCACAGTCCCATTATATATGGGCACCCACGGCTCTTAGTAATAATATCTAAGTAGGACTGTTCATTAGACTGTACTGGCCCCAGCATCTTTCTACTGCCCGCTAAGACATGTAATCTCACAGTTCTGCGAGGTAATGGGGCATACCCTTTTTCCTTTCTAGGAGTCACTGTCACCCACAGGTTCCGCATTAATGTCACTTTATGATTGATGGCAGCCAACCATATGTTTGGGAGTCTCTTTGTAACAATGCCTTGCACACTCCTATGGCTGTGAAGGGGTTAAGAATCCATGTGATCCAATTAATTGATATTCACGGTAACAAGATCAGGGAAAGTAATTATGTTATAGTAACAAACAGAAAGAAGACAAAAACCTACTGTACGTCATATGTATAGACTCACAAAAATAAAATCTGGCTGCATCAAAGGTAAGAAGTTTGTTGAAGTCTTACATTTAACCCAGATTGTAAGCCGGGTTAGGACCGCAAGAAGAAATGACCATGGTTGGACAAAGATGGTTCCTGACTGGATTCCAAGAGAAATTAGAGGTCCAAGACTACGACCAAAAGTAAGATCAGATGAAATCAGAAAATGTTGTGGAGCAACGTGGAGAAGTGAGGTTTGCAACCGCAATACCTGAAGGAACATTGGGGAAGCCTTCATCCAGCAGTTAATCGACAAGGGAGGAAAATAGATAGAGATAGATAAATAGAATGACTATCTTGCAGAAATAGTTAGAGGTTAGCAACGGTTAGTGGACATGTCTTTTTTTCAGCATAATCCTACAATCAGCGTCCGATTTAAAAAGAATGCCGCCCTTAGGCACTTACCTGGTGCCGCCCTCCTGCAGTGCCACACCATTCCGTTGCCATGGCATTTGCTGCCAATCACGAATGCACCGGCGGCAAGCGCCGATTGCCCATGCCCCCACCCCGCCCCTCAAATTCTGCCGCCCCAAAATGTTGCTGCCTTAGGCCCGGGGGTATCAGGCCTAATAGGAAATCGGGTTCTGCCTACAATGTTTGCATTTAGAATGCAGCTTGTGAAACAGAAGGAAAGTTGAGGAATTGATTCACAAACACCCAACGACATGTACTACATGAGATCACTCCTCCTTTTGACACGTCGTAAATCCGCAAAACCTTGATGAACTCATGCTAAGAGACAAATGTAATATGCATCCTTTTGGCGTCAGGCTTGCTACAAAATGAACATAGGCTCACATTTTGTAAGCACGCTGTATACTCAGAGACCTTCTGGTTCCTGAGATTATTACCGGTTCTCACCATTGCTGGTGCTCCCACATGGGGAAACAATATGGCTGCCAAATCTCCCGAAAGCCTATAGAAAGCCACAACCACTTACGTCGCGGCTTCCTATCTGCCTGATAACGGTGGCCACATTGAAATCTCCAGGGGAAACACTGGCAGCGAATATAGTATTTTTCTTGGGAATAAGGGGGTCCCCAAAGATGAAAATAGAGCTATCCAGCTCTGGGGAATCCCTTGCTCCAATTTATGTTTTTTTTTTTTTTTTTTAAATACTGTAGCTTTATTCATGTTGCTGATTTAACACGCCTTAATGCCTTTACAAGTAAGGCTTTAGCACTGTTTAATAAACTGGAGACTATTGGCCTTATTCATTCAGCTGCAATCGTGCCAATGACAGCTTGATCACAGGAAAACGGCTATTGACTCGAATGGCAGATTTCCCGCAATCTTGCTGTGGCTGGCAATATTGTAGCTTAATACACAAGGCCCTATTTATCAAAGTAATTTGGGAGCAAACCCTTTCTCCCAGTTCACATTTTTGGAATATGTGATACGGCAGACATAACCTTATAGGGGCCCGTATTTTAATGCACAAGCAGCAAAAGGTGACACACTTTGTGCTCGTTTGTATGTTATTACCCAGAATCCCTGGCGGCAGTGGAAGCACTGTATGCTGGGAGATAATGGGGGAAAGCAGTGTTGCAGACCTGCCTGAGACATGTGAATGTGCTCACAAGTGGTATGTGTATTTGCTGTGCACTGTACGGGGGAGGGTTTTTGTCACTTCTTTACTTACCATAAGTTATTTTGTGTCTGGAATAGTCCTGGAATTGTTGCTCTATCGTCAATTAAAAAGACAGGAATGTGATATAGGGTATAAGAATGAAGAAATACACCAAATAGTCCTGTATTCCGTGTAAAAGAGTGCAGGCTTTAATGCCCTTATTTCATCTACAGAGAGGCAATTGATGTGTGAGTAAAGCTTTCCACATCTCACTCTCTGAGCAAGTCTCACTCTCTGGAAGTTATTCTCATTCATTTGTAGACTCAGTTTGCTGATAGATTTTGAGGGAGTGTCACTCTTTGATGCTAGAACTAATTTGGGGCAGTGAGCCTTGGCCACCACGGGCAGTGGGTATGTACCAGGGCTTTCTACTGACTGGGCAGTAACTCTGTGAGTTAACCGTGTGGACCATCTGACGAAATAGAAATTTCTGGGCTTACCTTCCATAAACACCACTATTCATCTTGTAAACCCATTCTTTTCATCGCATTGCAAGCCCCTGGTTAAATTAGGAAACAGCTGTCAAAATGGTAGACAAGGTGTTAAGGGCCAAGTGGTTTCTCTTAGCTGAAACTCCAATAAATGTGACAAAATGGAGTTGCACAATTAACTAGTCCCTGTGTTTCAGTGGGTGTGCTAGAATGTGGCAGCTATATGTTATCCTCACCGGGTAGCATTGCCTTCTGCCTTTCCCACGCTGCCTTCCCAGCTCTGTGCTGGGGCGAGGAGGCCTGGTTCTGTTTTGCAGTGTACTGACGCCCTGACCCTTTCACCTACTTGAGAACAGATTGCCCGGTGTCACAACTGTATTAGTGGCAACAGCTTCAGTTCCCACCACCGAGGGAGGGCTAAGGATGCTGAAACTGTCAGGTGCATGAGGAGGAGGAGGAGATGTGTTGTTATTTTATTAGGCCTTTCTCCACAACCGATGCAGAGTACTGTACGTACAGTAGTATAAGGGCTCACCTCCCAGCAGATAATACAGACACCAGACACATGAATGGGTCTTCTAATACTGTTATCTGTTAGCATTTTTATAATTTTTTTATTAGCAGGCTTTGTAACAATACAATGAGATGCATTTTCACATATTCACAATTAACAGAGCAGTGCAAAATAGCGACATACAAACACAACATGCATATCAGGTGTGTATATTATCGTGTGCATACATCAGGTAAACTGTGAAGCCCTTTTTGTTTTTCTTCTCTAGTTATTTCAACATAATTGTAATGATCTAAATCAGGGTTTCCCAAACTTTTTTTTCCGTGACCCGGTTATTTTTGAACTTCTCCTTCGTGACCCACTAAAAAAATTATTGCCTATACTGGCCTATAGGGCCTGCACAGACACACACACAGCCACTGATACACACAGACACACACACAGCCACTGATACACACACACACACACACACACACACACACACACACAGCCACTGACACACGCAGCCACTGACACACACACTGACACACACACAGCCACAGATACACACACACGCAGCCACTGACACACACGCAACCACACAGAGACACTGCTACACACACACACACACACACACACACACACACTGATACACACACAGAGACACTGCTACACACACACAGGGGAGGGGGGGACTGGGTGGGTGGGAGGGGGAGGGGGGACTGGGTGGGTGGGAGGGGGGCCAGGGACTGGGTGGGTGGGGGGAGGGGGGCACTAGGGGGGGACTGGGACTGGGTGGGTGGGAGGGGGAGGGGGGACTGGGTGGGTGGGAGGGGGAGGGGGGACTGGTGGGAGGGAGGGGGGACTGGGAGGGGGACTGGGGGGGGGGGTGGGAGGGGGGACTGGGACACTTGGGTGGGAGGCAGTGACTGGGTGGGTGTGTGGGAGACGGAGGGTGAGTGACTGGGTGGGTGGGAGACAGTGGGTGGGTGGGTGACAGTGACTGGGTGGGTGACAGTGACTGGGTGGGTGACAGTGACAGTGACTGGGTGACAGTGACAGGGTGGGTGACAGTGACTGGGTGGGTGGGTGACAGTGACTTTGACAGTGGGTGACAGTGACTGGGTGGGGTGATTTACCTTGCCGCCGGACGCTTTCCCCTGCTGCCCGGGACGGGAGGTGGGCTTGGAGGCACGGGAGGTGGGCTCGGGAGGGGGTGGCACGGGAGGTGAGCTCGGGAGGGGGTGACACAGGAGGTGGGCTCGGGAGGGGGTGCCACGGGAGGTGAGCTCGGGAGGGGGTGACACGGGAGGTGAGCTCGGGATGGGGTGCCACAGGAGGTGAGCTCGGGAGGGGGTGACACGGGAGGTGGGCTCTGGAGCGGGTGCCACGGGAGGTGAGCTCTGGAAGTGGGTCGCGGGGGGAAGCGGGCCGCAGAGGAGCTGGTACTTCCTCCTCCGTCCCCCGTTGGGAGCGGGGGGGAGGAAGGGAGCGGGTCCTGCTTGCCCTGCGCATGCGCGCGGGACCGCGGGGGGAATCGCTGCCATTTTTTTTAACTTGAGCGGGGGGGGGGGGGGGGGGGGAGGAGACACCGCACGGCCAGCCTCGCTGCGACCCGGCAATTTTGGTGCCATGGCCCGGTGCCGGGTCGCGACCCACCATTTGGGAAACGCTGATCTAAATGAACTAGTGCAGAGAAAATTTTAAACTTTAGCCACTGGGATGAGAATATTGTGTGAGAAATTTCTACTGAAACATCAGCAAGCCGGAGCCTCATAATAATAATCTGAGCACAGGCTGGATCTCATCGTTTGGGAGACTAGATCCCATCATTAGGGAGACTGGATCCCATCGTTAGGAGACTGGAGGCAGAATGCAGTAACTGTAAGCTGAGGTTGTAAAGAGTTTGGGAGATGGTCCCAAGCTAGCAGATTTTTAAAGGCTCCATGTACTGAGTTACCTGATGTGTCAGGATAATAAAAGCCAATATTAAATTCATTTCTGGACAGTTGGCTGTCTGGACCTTTCGCCGCCCGGCTTTTATGATGGGTCTGTAGGGGAAGCTGAGGATCTGTCCATAGGGGGAGCTGTAATCAGAACCCGGCTCCTACTATCGGTCCGTAGTGGGATCTGGTAGAGGAGCTGTAGCATGTACTAAATGGTGACAGCGAAACGGCCACAGTGAATTATCCCACAGCGGCTACATGTTCACGGCGGTGTTACAACGGCTGCAGTGAATTGTCCCATTACATGATTCTATATGGACTTTTGGACACAATTTCCCATTAGGAATCAATAGGACATTTTGTCCAAAAGCAGCCCAGATCGGCCGTTTTGCACTTATATAATCAGCCTCTATGCCAGGGTCCTCTAATAACTCCCAAAAAGGAACCTAGTGGGTTCTCTGACACTAAAGAGGTCTATACAATAAGGGGTTAAGTAGAAATAGCAGTGTTAGTCCAGTTGCAATGAGTACTGTACTGCAATATTAGGCGATACCTTTTTTATTTGGACTCACAATAGATATTATAAGACAAACCTTTGAGAGTTCTCTCCTCTTCCTCAGGTCGTATCGCTGATCTCAGGAAGAGAGGAGAACGCTCGAAGGCTTGTCTTATAATATCTATTGTGAGTCTAAACAAAAAGGTGTCACCTAATACTGCAGTACTCATGTACAGTACAATAATGCAAATTCCACATGTAAAGCAGAGGAGGTAAAAAAAAAAAGGGGGGGGGGATTTTGTCCCTCCCTCCGATGCACTTAACATTCTTAAGCAGACTATTAAACTGCATCTCCCAGAGACATGTTAATAATAGTGCTGGAGCCTCACAAGCATCATTTAAGCTGTCAGGAAGGCCTTGATTTATTCATGGGGGCCGGCTGATCGTGAGACGAAGGGGGAAAACAGCGTGGGGAGATATGACAGCGCCTCTCCCTAATGACTTTTTAAAACGCCTTAATTTGCTAAATTGACCGAGCCGCTTGGCGACAGGGGCTGTGGAAGTGACAAGTAATAAAAGGAAGGACTGGTGAATAAATAGCCCCGCGGCTCATTCTGGACATGGGAAAATGCAACGCTGAAAGAATATATTTGGAAGGGGACAGCTGGTCAATCACAAGCAATTATCGTGTAAGAGAATGGACAAGTTACTTGTTAAGAGTTTTATATGTCTCTGCTCTCCTGCAGTCACCAGCCACCTCCGCCTTTAAGCTCGTCTTAAGTTAATGCCGAAATATAGACTTTTACTAAGCAGTATCAGGGAGTCTTACCTCTCTAACGCTGCTACCAGGCCCTGAGTGTGGGGAGAAAGTGAATTAAGGACAGCGTCCCTTTTGTAGGTAAAAGGGGGCTACTCCCCCACCCCCCTTTTTTTTAGGGAGAGGAAAATAAGACACGTATTAAATAAGGGTAAATGACTCTAAACATTTTAATATTTCTTTGATAAATAATGCTTTTTACAATCGTTATATAATCTCTGTTGGTAAAAGGACGGTTTGATTTATTGTAGGAAGACTTCCCTCTTCCTATTTATAAATATAGCTTTCATTTTTCTCAAATACAATTCGAACAGCACAGCGACACTGATTTTATTGAAACCAGTTGGATCACTGGAGGAGGCAAATACAATAACAAGATATTGGTCTACTGATGAATCGAATCAAACATAAGATCCTTTAGACCAGTGGTTTCCAACCTTTTTTTGGTTAAGGAACCCTATGTGAAATTCTCAGGAACCTTCGACCATCTCTAATAGCGAGTTTGTGATCAGATGCATCGTAAATTCTTCTGAATTTGATACAATTTACAATTGACCAGAAATTTGCAGGGAACACTTTAGGGAAGCCCAAGTGTTCCTGGGAACCCTGGTGGAAAAACACTGCTTTAGACAGAAGTCCATCACGTGTCAGGTCTCTGGCAGTTATCTTCTCTGCCACTCCACCCCTAGCCTTAGGGGGTGAGGTATCATGGCAAATTTGGAGCAAGCGTGATACAGATTGCGTCATTTTCACCTCTTCCTGTCAGTGTATCAAGTTTTGCTCCGTTAGCATCAATTTACAAATTGGGAAGTGTCAATAGGATGAGTTAGCGAGGAGTTAAACGAGGTGCAGATTCTAATGAGAGGAGTCAAATTCTTCATCACCGTGGGTCACTTTTCTATTGAGTATTAACATATTAAAAAATCCGCCAGGCTTGAGGAGGTAGAATTCTTTTGGGCAAATAATGTGGGTTAATGTACAGTAAGAAACACTCTCTTACATTTGATGCAAACAGAAAATGGGGCAAAGCATCAAAACAACACATCCTTTACGTGGATACTGTACATCTCTCCGATTGAGTATTGATCCAAGAAGTACCAAGAACATCCAATTCACAGGGATCAGAGAGACCTTTCTGCAGCTGCATGTGAAGAGTTTACTTTTCAGAGACTGTACCATCCCAAGAGGCTTCCATTGCAGGCTTTTCCTGTCTGGCCTCGTGTAATATCTCTTTACAAGCTTAGGACACGGGTGCAAAGATTACATTGTAGGCGTCTAGGAATGAAACTATCTCAAATGCGGTCGCACATTTTCTTTACGAAAGGGGAAGGGAAAGGGGAGGAGGGGGAGGGGAAGGGAAAGGGGAGGGAAAGGGGAGGGGGGAGGGAAAGGGGAGGAGGGGGGGGAGAAAGGGGAGGAGCGGGGGGGGGGGAGAAAGGGGAGCGGGGGGGGAGAAAGGGGAGCGGGGGGAGAAAGGGAGCGGGGGGGGAGAAAGGGGAGCGGGGGGGGGGAGAAAGGGGAGCGGGGGGGGAGAAAGGGGAGCGGGGGGGGGAGAAAGGGGAGCGGGGGGGGAGAAGGGAGCGGGGGGGAGAAAGGGGAGTGGGGGGGAGAGTGGGGGGGGGGGAGAAAGGGGAGCGGGGGGGGAGAAAGGGGAGCGGGGGGGGGAGAAAGGGGAGCGGGGGGGAGAAAGGGGAGCGGGCGGTGTTGAAAGGGGAGCGGGGGTGGGAGAAAGGGGAGCGGGGGGGGAGAAAGGGGAGCGGGGGGGGGAGAAAGGGGAGCGGGGGGGGAGAAAGGGGAGCGGGCGGTGTTGAAAGGGGAGCGGGGGGTGGGAGAAAGGGGAGCGGGGGGGGGGAGAAAGGGGAGCGGGGGGGAGAAAGGGGAGCGGGGGGGAGAAATGGGAGCGGGGGGGTGGGAGAAAGGGAGCGGGGGGAGGGGAGAAAGGGGAGTGGGGGGGGGGACAAAGGGGAGCGGGGGGAGAAAGGGGAGCGGGGGGGAGAAAGGGGAGCGGGGGGTGTTGAAAGGGTAGCGGGGGGGGTTGGAGAAAGGGGAGAGGGGGGGGAGAAAGGGGAGCGGGGGGGTGGGAGAAAGGGGAGCGGGCGGTGTTGAAAGGGGAGCGGGGGGGTGGGAGAAAGGGGAGCGGGGGGGGGGAGAAAGGGGAGCGGGGGGGGGGAGAAAGGGGAGCGGGGGGGAGAAAGGGGAGCGGGGGGGGGAGAAAGGGGAGA